>NC_060138.1:509748606-510051344 GCF_021461385.2 Schistocerca piceifrons
ACGGAACTGTATGTACTGTGTCTTATCAAAATTCAGTGAGAGTCCGTTTACAAGGAACCACTTAGTAATTTTCTGAAAGACAGTATTGACAATTTCATCAGTTAATTCTTGTTTGTCAGGTGTGATTACTATACTTGTATCATCAGCAAAGATAACTAACTTCGCCTCTTCATGAATATAGAATGGCAAGTCATTAATATACAATGAGAACAACAAAGGACCCAAGACTGACCCTTGTGGAACCCCATTCTTGATAGTTCCCCAGTTTGAGCAATGTGCTGATCTTTGCATGTTACGAGAACTACTTATTTCAACTTTCTGCACTCTTCCAGTTAGGTACGAATTAAACCATTTGTGCGCTGTCCCACTCATGCCACAATACTTGAGCTTGTCTAGCAGAATTTCATGATTTACACAATCAAAAGCCTTTGAGAGATCACGAAAAATCCCAATGGGTGGTGTTCGGTTATTCAGATCATTCAAAATTTGACTGGTGAAAGCATATATGGCATTTTCTGTTGAAAAACCTTTCTGGAAACCAAACTGACATTTTGTTAGTACTTCATTTTTACAGATATGTGAAGCTACTCTTGAATACATTACTTTCTCAAAAATTTTGGGTAAAGCTGTTAGAAGGGAGATTGGACGGTAATTGTTGACATCAGATCTATCCCCCTTTTTATGCAAAGGTATAACAATAGCATATTTCAGTCTATCAGGGAAAATCCCCTGTTCCAGAGAGCTATTACACAGGTGGCTGAGAATCTTACTTATCTGTTGAGAACAAGCTTTTAGTATTTTGCTGGAAATGCCATCAATTCCATGTGAGTTTTTGCTTTTAAGCAAGTTTATTATTTTCCTAATTTCAGAGGGAGAAGTGGGTGAGATTTCAATTGTATCAAATTGCATAGGTATGGCCTCTTCCATTAACAGCCTAGCATCTTCTAATGAACACCTGGATCCTACTATATCCACAACATTTAGAAAATGATTATTAAAAATATTTTCAACTTCTGACTTTTTGTTCGTAAAGTTTTCATTCAATTTGATGGTAATACTGTCTTCCTCTGGTTGACCTGTTTCTCTTTTAATAATATTCCAAATTGTTTTAATTTGCCCAAGCCACACTCCTGTGGACATGGCAAGACTTCTCTTCCAGCATGTAATGTTGCTGGGCAATTGAGAGCATTCGTTTGATCTTCTCCATCCCCTGTGGTGTGATAGTCTCTGCTCACTCTGAGAAACCATTGTCACAGTTCATCACAGTTCTGTGACTTATTCTTATTTTCCATTCTGCGTTTGGTACATTTGGTGCTGCATGCGCATCTTTGTGGTTCATGCCAATGTTGTCCAGTACAGATATGAAGTTGAGGCCATTGAGTCACATGAAATTATTATTACCACATATCATACATATACATTTTCTTCTTCTATACATTTACATATTAAACCTCCCTCCATTGTTTCAGTCTGTATATTATCATCTCAGGTTATGGTAATCGTCAGCATATCTGCCTAGTAAGCAAGAAGACCCGGGTTCAAGTCCCGGCCACAGCACAAATTTTAATTCACTTCTTCAGCTTCCAACATTATCACAGATAAATTAGAGACTTAAATGTCTCAGGGAAAATTTAATTTAAGATCTATATGATCACATGTAGTAGAGCACTTCCCCATTACGTGCAATGCTTGGGTGCTATTCCAATGTCGGAGAGCCGTGGTAATAGTGACAACATAAGGGGAGATGTGAATTGGAATTTGTATTGGGGAGGGTACTTGACTTGGGTAGTTCACGCAGCTATGTTGACCATAATGTTGCAGTGGTGTAATGGTCAGCATATCTGCCTAGTAAGCAAATAGACCTGGGGTCAAGTCCTGGATGCAGCACAAATTTTAATTCACTTCTTCAGCTTCCAATGCAACCCAGAAGAATTGCCATCTCTTTTTCATTGCCACTACATAAAAATAATCAAGTTTTTCTTTTGCTAATGTATAACATATTTTGGTAAAATAAATGTTACATTTTATGTAACAGAGCAAATTGATAAGTCTTATTACTTTTTGTGATAGCTTTCACCAATTAACCCAGAAAAACAATTACCAACAATTTATTGTTGAAAGGAACAGCATCTGTAAGGCTTCATGGATCTTCTCCAGGGTGTATAAGACCTGGACAACCTGGAGATCTGGCAAAAGCCCGGGAATTTTTTCATCCGGTAGAAAACCGGGAAAAATCAGGGAATTTTTTTAGAACTCCGGGAATGTTTCATTGTTTTAGTTTTCTGTTAAATTTTTGTAATTTTGAATGGTAAGAACCGATACTCTAACAATGGATATTACTGTATCCTGCTACTGCAGAATAATACTTCAACAATAAAACATAAACGAGAGAAAAAAACGAGAATAACTTAAATTGCAAAGGAAATGCGCCGTATACAACAACGACACACAGTGCTCATGCAAGCATCTGCCAAGAGCAAAATGTGTCAAAGGGAAGTCACAAGTGTTTACATTAGATTCGTTTTAGCACTTACGAACGGGCTCATGCGCATGCACAGTTGAGTCGCGTTTGAGTAGTAGATTCTCCCGCTTCTGGCTACAGGAATGTGGCTATTGGCTGTGCAAGCAGTCGGAGCAAGCAGCTAGATGCTACCGGGAAAAGGAGGCGCCAATTTTCATATTCTTGAGGAAAAAAAAATTTGCTTCACAAAGCGCCTAGCATCCAGCGCGCGTTGGCCTATCGATTATTGATATGATTTTGAAACTCATCCCTGTTGGTTTTTGAACATTTTTGAACACATTTTAAGTTGATTTCTGAATGAATCATAAGTTGATTTTTGGATGCGTGCATAATGTATGTGATGCCTCTGTCAGGTGAATCCTTGTCGCATCTAGAAATAAACTTTCCGCAGAAAAAAGGGGACGGGACTATACGAGCCGAGTGGAGTAAAGCCGAACGGATGAATGCCAATCGCTGTCTGATTATATGGTTGATATGGTTTGCGAATGATCAGTGTTGTTATAATTAATAGCGAAATCCATAGATTCAGACTACTAGAATGGAAATAAACGACTAACAGGAATAACAGGTGAGAAAGGTTACGTATTATCTTCCTGGTGTATCCAAGAAAATGAAATTTTGACAGAAAATTTTAGGCCAGATCGCTACACTAGTAAGGACCAGTTGTACAGTCCCCGGCTAGCAGCCACTTAAGTTCTATTCTGGAAGTAACGCGGAAAACATGTTGTACGAACGTGTAACAACGCCTAACCGGAGAATAATTGCGGGATAACTAAACCCGTGATTCTGGCAGGGGTAGTGAAGTTAATTGGCGAACAAATTTTGACAATGGCAGGAATAGCTACAGAATTGGTGATGACAAAATTGTTAGAACGAGAAAGGAGAAGAAACGGGGTCATCACTCAAATTATGAAAGAGTAAGACAATTCCAAATTTATATAAAAGTTTCGTTATACTACTTTGGATCTCATGCTCGAGAAATTGGTGCGTATGAATGAAATGTGAAACTATTTCCTAACATAAATGTTTTTGCTTGTAGTAGGCCTAATAGGCATTTGATGTTGGTACTTCGTGAGTTATATTCTGTCGCGTTATAATAATGACCATTTGTGCCAAAACAGTCTCGTTTATTTGGTATGTGTTACAAAATTGCTGCAATATTGGAAAGGCCTATTTTGTTTTATCTAGCAGACAGTGACAGAATAGATGTAATCAGATTGAGAAACCACGCCAGTCTTGTATATTATTTGTATTAACATCTTTTTCAGCATTAGGTTACGACATTTCGATTTTTCATGTAGCGAAACGTTTGACGAACTTTGATGAGGTAATAGATTCTTTCGCAGAAAGGAAAGCGTGCCATGTAAAGCTGTAGCAAGATTGGAGAGAAAAAAATGCTAGCAGCTAAGGATTGAAGAAACGTGTACTTTCTTGCTTGTCTCTTGTCTTTATTGGTTTCATGCATCTTTAATTTTATGTCACACAAAACAGCAAGTTAGTAGCTAATAGGCAATAAAGAGGGCAAATTTTCTGAAGAGTTCATGTTCTCCCGATTACAAGTAATCCCATCCGCTATTAATTGCGAGATTCTTTTTTAAAGAGGGGTAGGCTGCCAAACCGGCCGACTGGGAGCAGGAGAGGCACCACAGGACATTTCAGTTTCCATTGTCCTGAATTTAGTTTGATGGCATTCATTACAAAATATACACGTTTCAGTTCCACAGAGCAAAATACAGTGACGTGCGATAGAGGAATGCTGTATGAAGAGGTGTGGGACTGCACTTTGGCACACCTGAGAACAAATAAGATGTTTTACATTTCGTCGAACACATATGTTTTATGTTTCAGACTTCTCAGAAAGATTAGCGCTACAGGGTCAAAATATTTTTGAAAATTCGATTTTTTTTTTTTAGTATTGACACGATTAGCAAATATCGTAGATCCGGGGCAGATGTGGAGAGCAGTCTGAGTTATAGTGGGTAGTCACCACGTGATGAGTGTTTACATTTAGTGATTTTGCTGTTTCCCCTTCGTTTACTCTCATGTAAAAAAAAGATATCTGTGGCCAGGAACTGTCAAGTGAATTAAAATACATTCACATAATTAACCGTTTCCGCAGAGGCAGACAATGTATTTGAAGCGAAATGTTTAATTCCACAGTACTGGCTAGTTTCAACTGTTCGCTGCATTTCAAATGCATGTTTTCATCTTCTAGAACATACGGCATTACATCATAATAAAAAACCAAATATGATATAATACAGTACTGGCACTCCAAGAAAATTTACATCCCGAAAACCACACTGAAAATCTTAATATGAGGTCGAGGTCTACTTCATTTCTGGAATACGAATGTGCACTTTAAATGTACACATTTTAGTATGGTCCACGAAATTCTGATGCTCGTGGAGTATCCTCTGATGCCTTGTTTCTTTTATGACACAATGTATGATCTTTCTATGTTTTACACGTACGTAGATACGGGCTTCCTACGGCATGGTAGCTGAGCAAGCGTGGTGTTGCCTGTTATCTGCGCTCTCTGGCAACTGCTGAAACGAACCAATTTGTAACACTGAGTCTACGGAGCGACAAGCAACTACGGCACTGGAGCCACAGACAAGTTTTCCAAACAGGTCGCGGGAAAATATTGCGAATGGTTGTTTGAAAAGCGTTACTTTCAAAGTAAATATCCTTTTTCGTAAGTTGAACTATGTGCGAGAATGTACCATGTATTTCTTAAATCACAGAGGGTTTGACTCTCATTTAAAAATCAACTCTCTGATGAAGAGCCATTTAGAAGAATTTCGAACCCTGAAGATCAGACATTTATGTCATTATTAAAAATTTTACTGGCACATTTGTGTGATATATCTTAAAGTGTAACATGCAAAAAAAAAAATTTCAACATTATATGCGAAAGCTTAGCTCCTCTTGCAGCTTATTAACCTTAGAGACCAATATTATATGTGAAAGCTTTGCTTTTCTTGTAGCAAAATACGTATACTAATTTAAACTATTGACTTTCCCCGTTTGTGTGTTCGTGCTACTTAACAGTGATGTTGCTGTTGGCTCACTACATCAAGTGTCCTATGCTCTGGATATCCGCTGTCATCGGCTGGTGAGATCACGACATGAGCTATGACTGCCTTACAAAAGCGCACCTCAACCTCGATTCGGAAAGTAACATGCGGTGTTTGATGAAATTCCAGTGTATACTTTCATAATACGAAAATACGCAGTGTACATTTTGCTGCACATCAAAGATATTTCCAAAACGTGTCTTTTTCCCTGAGTTTTGTTTTGTAAAGTACCGGGAAATTCTATGCCCATGTATAAAACCATAACCATTCAAAGGACTGATAAGTTTTGCAGTTCCAAGGGAAAATATACTGTCACTTACCATGGAAAAAGTGTGTTTTCACCCGGTAGAAAGCGTATTTTTAACCGGGAAAAATCTGGGAATTTTTTTTCTTGGCTGTGTATACACCCTGTTCTACTCTCAACATTTGTGTCCTATGCTGCAGGTACAACTGTCGTCAGATTATTATTATTATTATTATTATTATTATTATTATTATAAAGCATATGGTGGAGAACTAAATTGTTATAAATGAAAAAATTAAATATTTTAAATAATGGTCCATGATAACAAATTAGAGCCAAACTAGATGTTACTAAAAATTACCTGTGACTGCACTGGAAACAGGAGTAAATTTGTATGATTTATATTTTCAAAACATTATCTCATTCATACAACTACTTTAGTAGTGCCTCTTTTCTTGCCCTGCTAGCACTGCATCCATTGAGGAAATCTGCTCTAGCTACAGGCTTGTTTGCTCAAAATTAAGAAATAATTTAGGAAAGAAAAGACCTAAGAAATTATTGAAGATCTATAAATTTCTGCATGCTTCCAAAAAGTAATAAATTGTACTTTACAGTCATTATGATTTTAAATAAAGTTAAAGTTTTTTCTGGGACTGTAAATGATACTTAGCTGTGTTTCTTAGTTTGCAAGAAAAGTTGAAACACTGTATTAATAAAATCTACCCATAATGTAATTTGGAAAACACTATCAAGATACAAAAAACTTCTCTTACAGTGATGCTCCAAGTGCAGTATATTCAGATATGTAAATTTATCTGTCAGATTAGCAAATCCACCACTACCTTCAGGAAGCTGGAAGAAGGTACACTGTTGAATTTATTAAAAACTGGAGGGGCCGGGATGGGGGGATTAACTTGCTAGTGGGATTGTCTGCAATGAAAGTATGTTTGTAGCAACACAGGCATCCAATGCCTGTGTTGCTTCAAACATACTTTTCTCATTGTCATACAAAAATGTGATAGTCTGTTAGTAATATGTTACTTTAGAAGTAGGGTGAACAGTCAAAATAATTCCTGTCTGCATGAAATGTATCTCCTCAGTTGTTGAGGAGTAATCATGATATAGTTAGTGCTTTGCAAGCCACTGTCTTCTCATCCATAGACAATTATTAGAGTAAGAAGATTTGTTCGATTGTGATTCTTGCAGTATTGTTTACCACTGTTTCATGTTAGTGTTTCTGTAGTCGTAGTGGTCCATGTTGTCAAGGTGCCTTAAACCTCAGTGTACTTACAAAGAAAAATTGTACTTAAGTTGTCATTTTCTGTGCTTTAGTCTACAAGTCCAAATAATTAATGTTGGTCTTAGAATTAGTAATTGGAATTTCCTTTCTGTAACATGTTTTAAGTATAAGTATTACATGCTGTTTATGTGAATAGATTTCATGCATATTTAATGCATTTTCTTGTTTGCAGATTGAATATCTTCAGCAAATCCAGTTTCCAGACGTTATACACTGGTTTGAGAGGACTGTAGTGTCTGGTAGCAGCAGAAGACTTTCTATTCAGGTAAAGAGACTGAAAATCAATTATTTCCACTTCATTTGGCATTATCTTGCCTATGCTTCTATTTAACTCGAGTTATTGTAATATCTGAAGGGTAAAATGTAAGAGAGAAGATCAGAAAGTAATGCATAATAATTTCATTAGCAAAAAGGTTTAATAGGTAACAAAACAAAATGAATCACAAACAAACTTACATCTTTTACCTACTTTTCTACATAGTCAACAACATTCTCATCACATTTCTCCCATTGTAGCACCATTTTCAATGTAATCTATTTGTTGAAGTCTGTTTGGTTGGAGTATAGCCATCTCACTCCTGCATCTGTTTCAAAGCATTGGCCGGCCAGGAATTTCTTCATGGGACCAAACAGATGAAACTCGAATGATACAAGGTCCAGAATGTATGGTGGATGCTGGAGCACCTCACACCCAAATATGTCAGTTTTCTCACAAATAGGAATAGCAACATGGGGGTGTACATCGGCATTAATGTTGTCGTGTTTGTCACAAAGGGCATTGCGTAACTTAACCAAAGTTTTAATGTAGCCTGCAACATTCACAGTGGTCCAGTGTTCAGCGAAGTTCGCTATTAACATTCCATGCATATCCCAGAACACTGTCATAAGCACATTCCAAGCAGACTGACCCACTTTGAATGTTCTCCGTACTAGGGAACCAGCGTGTTTCCACATCATAGAGCCATGTAGTGGTATGCCCATGACTCATCACCAGTGAATTCCTTTCAGAAAGTCATGCATTTCTGTGGCATAACATGTTAAGTTATCCAAGCCTGCCATTGTTTGCAAGCCCTTGCGGTTGTCTGTCAGCTTATTAGGCACCTAGTGAGCAATAACTTTACAAAATTTCAACATGTCATGAACGGTATTGTACACTACACCATAGGAAATGTTGAACTGCTTTGATAAAAATAGATCTATGGATGGCTCTAACATTTGCAGGGTTGTAGCTGTTACCAGCCACCTGGAACATGGCGAAGCACTAAGGTTCATGTGGCTCTCTTAGAAGAATGCACAGCAGCTGGAGCCATTGTTACAGTCTATACAGTCATCCCTGTACACACTAAGCATGTCACTGTGCGTTTCAGTCAGTTTATGCCATTTGGCCCACAAATATCAAACTGCACTTCGTTGCCCTTCACAAGTTGATTACAGTAACAAGTGCACTATATTTGTTTTTGTAGTTCATATTTCTCTTGCTAGATCTGCACATGCAAACAAAATATGCTTTGCAGTGCAAACTTCAAACTATATTGTCATCAAACTTCAACATAAGAGTACTGCACGCCATAGACGAAGAGAATGATGAAATGTCATATTTTAGACATAAACATTTCCTAAACTGGATAAGAGAATGAGCAAGCTTTACAGAGAAACTTCAAGGAAAAGAAAATGAGTAGAGTAGTTGGTGGTGGAGAAGAATGGGGAAAAGGTAGAGAAAGTGAAAAGATTTCAAATCAGATGGCTCTGAGCACTACGGGACTTAACATCTGAGGTCATCAAGTGAAAAGATAAAAGAAGACAGAGAGTACAGTTTATTGTAAATGTTTTAGAGAACTTGAATCCTAGGAAACACACATAGTAACATGTAAAAAAAAGTTCTTTAAGATGTTCAAAAATTAGTATATTGTTGTGGAGTCAAATTATTATATTAATGTGTAGGGACAACTGGTCTTACAGGAACACAAATGTATTTCAATAAACCAAATCATTGAAAGCAAAATAAAAGATGTAGAAAATTTGTGTCAGAAACAGTTGCTCTTGTCAAATTTTATTGCTTAGTTCTTACCAGTTTGGCTGTGTCTTTATGAGACTACTTAACTACCTTTAAAGAGAAGTTGAGAAAGGACACATTAGGAGATTTAGTTTTGATGTAATTAAATTTTTTGTATGAAACTCTAATAAGTCCAGTAATGTTAGATAATGAACAACAAGCTCTACAACAAAGCATGCTAGATACTGGGAAGAGGATACAAGGGAGGAATAATCAGAAGAATAGGAACCATATGGCAAGATATGTAGGGTTCAGATATCATTGGCAAATGCTATAGGATTCAAGCAGAATGATACAGTGGTTGGATGTGTGATGAAAGTTATTCCAATTAGTCCGGGGAGGAAGATGCATGGAGCGTCCCATATTTCATAAAAGTCACTACTCTTATAGAGACATTGGTTCATGAATTCCAGGCCAAGTTTGTATTGAGTAACATGAGTTATTTTTAGAGTGGCCTGTAGCTTTAGATTTGAGTTAGGTGGCATGAAGAACCTGCTGGAGGAACAGTTTGGTGCATTAATTATATAACAACGCTGTCCGTGTCCCTGTCCATGTTTTTTATTTCTTTCTTTCCTTAAATAGAAGCCAATACTGACTTTGCCAAATTCCAAAAAGGCTGTTGGAGGGTTGTAATGGCATTTTCAGTTTATATAGTAATATATAAACTTTAGATAAATTTCTCAATGCGTAAGTTCCTTTTCTTAATAGTAAAATTATGGATACTGCATTGTATATTTTTCTTTTGTAATTTTAGTTAAAGTGTAATGCAATGCAAATAGATAAAAAGCTCTTGGGTTCTGACGTGGGTGAGAGTGTTGAAATACCATGACATCTTCACATGTGTCGTACCCATTATCTTCTATTCGCCAGAAGATGAGTATGACACTTTTCAAAATGCAGCAGTATTACAACACTGCCACGTGGCTGAACACCTGAATGTATACAGTATGCAGCAGCCTAGACTATGTCTACATAATGACAATGAGCAGTTAGTTGAAAATTATATTTATAACTAAACTTTTTAAGTCTTCTGTAATAACTTCATTACAGGTCCTACAGCTGAATATTTTTTAATAAAGCATTATCTTCATCTTGGCACATATATTGTTTTCAGTCATAACTGAACTTTGAATAGTCACTTCTAGATGATTTTTATTATTGTTTATTCAATGTTGAACAGGAGTGGCTTATGGTAACAGGGTTGCCATAAATTCTGGAAATCAGGGAATAACAGGGAATTTCAAATGTTTCAGGTAAATCAGAGATCTTGTTTTTGTCTCAGTAAATGAAATGGTTTGTTTACTGAGATGTTATGCTTCGTCGCTGGCTGGGCGCAGCCAGGTATGCACACCACTTGCATATTTCCTCATTCTTACTGCTTCTCCCCTTCCTACCACTCCCCCCAGCTTACAGTCAGCGCTGCCACCACTACTTGCCACTAGCCTAGCAGCTGCCGATGAGAGGCAGGGAGGCGTGAGGAGTGGTTTGTTTGGATCTGATTCTCAAAGATTGTTGATGCAGCTGCCAGAAATGATGGTCATGTGAGCATGACTTGTGTGTGAGTGATTGTGTGAATATGTGTGTGCACTCTCATTTTCTGACAAAGGCTATGCCTGAAAATTTAGTTATTAGAGGGTGATTGTTTTTGCTACATGCCTATCTGTGGCTCAGCAATCATCTGTATGGTGAAGTGCTACCTATTTTCATTTGTATTGATTCACAGAGTATTTGCACAAGTTATCTGTTATGGATTGATCACTGCACTCTCATTTTATCATCATGGCATCTGTGACACATGAATAGCTGCCCACAAGAGTGAACTTCCACGACGGGCCAAAACCACAGGCCATTTCTGCAGGTATCTCTAACAGATCCGAAGCCCATCATTTCCCACTAATGTGCAGGCCCTACCTGTTGGATCTAGTCTCATCCATCTCGCTGCAGGCAAGGTCAGTTTCTGTGTGGCATAATGTGGCGGAGTTTCATGGATTATCCATTGATCCAGGACTGTGGTGCTCCTCGGCAGGTGATGGATTTCAGGAATTGCGACTTTCTCACAAGTACATTGTGCAGTACAGCATTTTATAGACATTATATTTATTCTAGTACACTTTGGCGTTTTGAAAGTAGTTTATTTATTAGAAAGTATGGACGATAAGAAGAAAAAAATTGTAGCAGTTACTGGCAGTTTGTACCCTATGTACACGTATATTTCTTGAAAGAAAAATAGACATATCACGGTGGGCAATAATCAGCAATAGAAAACATAATAGAACCAACATTTTACTGATGGCCGCCTATAGTATTGGTCTACACAACTCTTCCCCACTTTATACATTTCTTTCAAAGAGGCCTCCTTTTTTCTGAGTTTTTTTTGGAAATCAGTGAAGATATTTTAAATCTGTTTTCTGACTCCAAGGAAATGCGTATTTCTGTCACCAAATGTGTTTAATTTTATTGAAATAAAATAACAACAGTGGTCTTATTGAAACACATATACAATTTGGCTTGCTTTCTACATATAAAAACTGTTCATTACAAAATATGTTAATGTTAGTACTTAAGATTTTTGCTCATACGGGGGAGAAATACAGAAGTCCTTACATTTTTTGTCAACTTCTACCACTTTCGACGACAAGAAGCGATGTGTAGCTGGTTTGCCAAATTCACACCTCTCTCACATCAGCTGACTTACTTGGGATGCACAGCCGATCTTCTTCCCGGGAAAGTCAGCCATGTCGATCTCCAAAAACTACTTCTCTATATATGACACAACTTCCACAAAGAACAAATTCACCATTTCTCCCATAAATATTCGAAAGTTTGCAAGTCTACCAATTTGTCTCGCATTAGACTCGATTAAATACATTTACAATAACATTGGTTTAACAACCATATAATTTATGAACATGTCTTGCTTCTAGCAAGTCCAACACATGAATTACTTAAAAGTCTAATTTCATTTCTTCATTTGTCCTTAGAAATCATCCAGTCACTAAAAGCACAGGATAATGCATGAACACTCCTTGTTCTTCTCTACACATACACTGAAACTCTATGGATTGTGCAGCAGTTACTCGTCGGCCGCCCCATCCACAAGTTGCTCATGAATGTTTTTAGACCTGCACACACAAACATGCAGTGTGCAGTAGGTCAGATTCGTCTATCTCACACTTCTATTTAAAATATCCTGTGTTCGAGAAGGAGGAAGACCAGGTGGTTCTAGAATTTATGCAGAAATTCTTGAAGCAATACATATCCCCCCCCCAGCCCCCAGCCCCCAGCCCCCAGCCCCGATTGAACACGTGATGTTTTATATACAATCATTATGTACATTTGTATTACATATAATAACAATTCATATTTCAACAGTATACCTTGTTCTTTTCATATCCGTGAATACCAGTTTTCTTATTATTTAGCTATTCCTTATTTTTTTCATTTTACTTTAATTTTAAAACGTGAACATTTCAATCAATGTTGAATTCGTTTTCTTATATCTAGGAATCGTGAGGACTAAACCTTCAGTTTCCAATCGTAATCTCCAGGTGTTCATAACACTTGAGTACTTTATTCTTTATTCTAATTCCTTGTACTATTTTTTCCTTACTACGTACTAGTATTATTATTTGTAGTAGTTTGTAGTCTGGAGGAACTCTGGGCAACTGAAAGTGTTCTTTTCAACATTTGTAAATTCACATAAAACATAATAAAAACATAATATGTCTGCTTGTGTCTGTATGTGTGGATGGATATGTGCGTGTGTGTGAGTGTATACCTGTCCTTTTTTCCCCCTAAGGTAAGTCTTTCCGCTCCCGGGATTGGAATGACTCCTTACCCTCTCCCTTAAAACCCACTTCCTTTCGTCTTCCCCTCTCCTTCCCTCTTTCCTGATGAGGCAACAGTTTGTTGCGAAAGCTTGAATTTTGTGTGTATGTTTGTGTTTGTTTGTGTGTCTATCGACCTGCCAGCGCTTTTGTTCGGTAAGTCACCTCATCTTTGTTTTTATATATAATTTTTCCCACGTGGAATGTTTCCTTCCATTATATTAATAAGGCTAGTGATATATAGAATTCAAACTTACCAGAATAATTCCTATTAAATGTGTGACTTTTGTCACGATACTGTCCTTTTCCCCTTGGATGAGTACCTATACCTTACATGTGGGTTGACCCTATGAGTTCATTCCTCCTTCGGTTCTGGTAGGTATGCCCTTTTATAAAACATCCCTATTCATCTGGCCACAGGTCGTCCTATCTCTATGTAGGTACATCTGCCGTATATCCTTAGCAAATGCTAACTGCGTCCCCGTTATCCTTTATGAGTAGGCCTCATGGTTCATTGCCCTAGTATACATCTTTATGTACATTACAATTGAATATTTCCTGGTTAAAATAAAAATCTATTTTACACTTCACTCTCACTTCTTAGTACCTCATTTAATACCCTAGAGTCCTCCTCTACTTTTCAACTTCTATAATCTTAGTAGATACTACATCTACACACATTCTTCGACTCATGGTAGATATTATATATACCAGTCCCACTATCCTACTATTCATCAATTTATCCGAGTATTCGCTACACTGACTTTTCTTAAACAAGCATCACAATTCACTCCAATCTGGCTTGTATTGCCCTTCATTACTCATGTTTCCTGCTTATGTATACTTGTAAGATCGTCATAGTTTTTCTACACTTATGTACATATGTGATATGGAATCTTCCTTGTTCTTATATATAATGGCTTTTCACGTAAATAGGTGATGTAGAACCGTCATAACAAAAACAATGTGTGCATCTTTCTAGATGTACATATATCTTCTCCCCTACAACCCTTGGCGGTTCTTACAGCTTTCTAATCTGTGACTTCGTTGTTTGTGTATTCGTATTTCTTTGTGTGTGCGTAAGTGTGTTCTGATTTTTCGGCCTTCTTATGTGACAATAAGTTGTAGGTTATTGGAAACAACGGAGACTAATAAGAACGTCTGTGATAGAAGTATATGAATATGGAAAGAGGGAAAAATAGTTAGGTCCTCAAAAGAGAAGTATGAAAGGAAAAAAATTGAAATGGTTGCTAAGATCGAAGAAGAGAAAGGAGACAGCCTCAAAGACAGGAAACCCGCCCCCCCCCCCACCCCCCCTTCCCCAGGATCCCTATCTAGCTGGTACTTGAGTGAGAAGCTGGAGGAGGTATGGTGTCAAACTGTCTCCTACAGAACGGACATTCCAACCTTCACACTTGAGGTCCCTGAAGAAAATCTTAGCAACCCTATGGAAATGGCAAATGGTGAAGAACCAGCCACACTTGTTGGCGAGGATTGTTTGAAAGGTGTGATGTGTGTTCTGTATTAGCCATGATTTATCTGTTGGTGTAAACCATATTCTTATCTACTCTACCCACCCTGTTTCAAAATCAGTACAAACCTTCCCATCTACATCACACCTCTTAAAAGGTATAAAATATTCTATAAAAAATAGAAAATCCATACACTACAGTCTAACGGTTCTTCAATTAGTTACTTGATATTACCTTTTTCCACAAATATAGTATTATATTCTGTTCATTTTGTCTAGAGATCACTGTATATCCGTGATTCTCTTAAATTGTTTTTTATTTTGTTGTCATATCCAGTTTTCTCAGTACTAAACTTATAGGATAGTTTAAGAATTGAAGAATAGTTTAAGATTTGAAGGGAATTTGGTGCAGGAAACTATTTTGGAAGAAACACCGAAAACAACTCGGGATCCGATGGTTGTCACTCTGCCCGTTATATCTCTGGGGGTATACAACATTATGTCCTTTACATTGTACTTTCATTTTTCCGATCCAGTTATAGGATCCACTAAAAATAATGTCATGGGATGGATTATTGTTTGTATTCGGTAAGGTTCATCATATTTTTGGAAGAATTTGTGTGTCTCTTTTTGCAGGGCAGAGCTCTGAAGGTTCTGTTTTACAAGGACTAGGTCACTGACCTTGTACTGCAGTTCTACAGCTTTTTCATTATGCTTACTCACTCTTTGTTGTGCCTTTTCAACTAAATTTTTGGAAACTATTTCCTGATTAAATTCGTAATCGACAGTAGGTTGTTCAGGGCCATTAAAATATTTAATAAGAGGTTCTCCTACAAAGGGTTTGCGTATTGCTTCTGAAGGTGTTAATCCAGTTGATATATGTGGTAATTAACTTTAAAAAAATTCAACGTATGTCCATAAAGTATGTTTTTCATGGCAGTAGGTACAGCATAATTTCCCAATTTCTTTCATAACTCTATCACACGGATTTGAGGATGGGCTATAGTTGGATATTAATACTTGACGAATATCTTCCCAAACTGGAAATTCTTTAAAGTCATTACTGACAAATTGTGGTCCATTATCTGTGAGAAATCATTTTGGTTTTCCTACCTCCAGAAAGTACTGTTTTAAACAGTGTATAACCATCTGTGTATTTGCTCTTTTGATAGGATATAACTTAACATATTTTGACCAGCACTCTATGATGACCAAAATGTATGACACTCCTCCCTTTCCTTTCAGAACTGGTCTAAACAAATCTGCTGCTGGAAGATCGTGTAACGACTTAGGAATAATTGGATATATTTTGTGTTTAACATGAGTGGTACTCTCTTTCACCTTCTGACAGATTTCACAGGTCCTCATTAAAGATGCTACTTTATGTCCTAGCTACTTAAAATAATAGAACTTATTTATAAGAGCTATATACTTTTTTATTCTGAAGTGTCCATGCCCCATATGAACATATCACACAATTTTGTCTTCCATTCACTTCAGAATACATATGCACCAATGTTGCGATATTATACTGTCTCTCCAAAACAAATTATGCCCTATAATTTTCCACTTCCCTGCTTGATTAGGAGGTAAGGAATTTCTGACATGCATAAAAAACATTTCTGTAAAATAGGGATCATGATGGATGTTTTTTTTTATTATTTGAGCCATCTCTTGTACCCTGGTATGCGGATATTCTACTGTCATAAAATTAATTGCAAAAATTACGCCGGGTCCTTCCGTACATTTTAATTCTTCCATCCCTACGGGTAATCTAGACAAACAATCTGGTACAATATTCTCAGAACCTTTTATGTATTGTATCCTAATATCACATTCCTGGAGGAAAAGTATCCTGCGCATTAATTTACTATGTAATAACCGACTATTCATTAAAAAAGATAGACCTTGATGATCTGTATAGACATGGATTTCTGACCCACATACTAGTGTTTGAAATTTCTGGGTACTCCATAAATTGCTAACAGTTCCTTTTCAGTAGCTGTGTAGTTTAATTCATGTTTATTAAGACTACGGCTAGCAAAAGCTATGGATCTGTGATTTACATTATCTAGACCCCAGTCTCATTGAAAAAGCTCTGCTGTGATACCATAATCAGACACATTGGTTGAAATTTTAGATGGCTCGCCCATATTCGAATGATGGAATATGGGTGATTCTACCAGTGCTCTTTTTACGTTTTCGAATGCATCATTTGTGTCTTTACCCAAACCCACAGTATTCTCTTTCTTAACAAAAATAAAATTCTTGGGTCATTCAGTTCTTGACCTCGTATATACCGTCTATAGTATCCAGCCATTCCTATAAATCCCTTAAGTTGTCTTATGTTTCTAGGGGGTGGTCATTCCTTAATAGCTTTTATGTGCTCAGGATCTGGTCTAATCCCCTGCACCCCTACAGTATGCTCTAAAAACTTAAGCTCTTGTCACGCAAAGTGGGATTTAGACAATTTCATTGTAATACTTACTTATTTAAATTTTTTCAGGGTCTTAATCAAGGTTAGACAATGTTCTTCCCAGGTAGCTGAGATTATGAGGATATCATCTACATATATTATTAAATCCTTTAATAAATCTCTTCCTAATGCCTCATCCGGAGTATGTATAGATACAGATACTGAGATATTTAGTCCGAACGGTAATTCACTGAAATGATAACGATTTTCCATCAAACAGAAACACTGTATACTTCTTTGATTCGGGATGTGGCGTAGTTTGCCAATATTCTGCCATCAGGTCCATCATGCTAAAATCCTTGCTTTCTCAAGTTTGGATAATAATTCATTGATGTTAACTGGTCTGTCTCGTTTTGTCTCTATACACTTATTCAATGTACGTGCACCTAGCACTAATCGCACACCTCTTGTAACTTTTTTTACCACTACTGAAGGGTTATTCATGATGCTAGAACTATGTTCTATTATTTAAACATTTTGTCAATTTCTTCCTTAACTGCTTCTTTCAAACTCACCGGAATTGGATATGGCTTGCAGAAAAATGGAATGTCATTTTTGTTTTTAAACTTACATATGTAGTGCTGATATTACCAGGACGGTCGGAAAATACTACTTCATATTCCATTAGAATTTTATATAAATCTAGGTTTTGTTCACTGGTTAATATTAGAGATTCGTTTACTTTGTTTTGTATGTCAGCTCGATGGGATACGTAATTCACATTATCGATCTCTGGTGACAATCGTGCTGTAGTGGTTAATCATAACATTTGACATTTGGTTGTTTGTCTTGCAATGTAATTATCGGTTACAAACAGTATCCAATATCTATTTCATCTTCACCAAAGCAAAGATTTTCCTCAAAATTCAATATGACATTAAATTCTAATAGCCAGTCTAGGCCGAATAAAACATCTCTATTAATATTTTCTACTATTAAAAGTGTTTGATGAAATCTGATATTTTCGATGTGCTGGTTCACTTGGGTTTCATGTTTCACAACCTTACTTTTCATTCTGGTTATACCAACTACGTAAACTCCAGTTACTGGTAACAGTGGTAAGTTAGGTTTAGTCTGTAATGTGTTAAAGAACGCGCTAGAAATGAGTGACACCCCTCTCCCTGAGTCTACAAATATGTCAACTTCAGAAGTCTCCATGGTCCCTGCAATTACTGGTTATGGGTTATTGGTAGTCTCTCTTGGTTCTTCCAGTAACAACCATTCTTTTGTATGTATTTTGTGTGTGAAGTTAACATACTTATTATGAACCAGGCCTCCTAGTGTATCTCTATGACATGGGCCCTGGTCATGGATCCAGGTTGCACTGCGTTTTCCTCATTATTAGTAATCACTGGTTGGTTACCAAATTGAGGTACTACGTTACCACGTTGTGCTCTGTTATTATTTGGCACAAATTCCTGTATAGTTACTGTACCTAAATTCAAAGGTTTATAATTATTGTTGCCATTATTTCTGTTGCACTGGTGTACTCTAGCTAAGTTGATCTCATGTCTTTTAAAATTATTATTACTATTTCTTTTGTAATTCTGATTTTCACTTTGGTGTGTGCTCTCGTTTTGGTCCTTATTTAAGGCATCAGGTGCTTGCACAAAGGACAACAATTCTTCTACCGTTTTCCACTCACCATCTTTCCTCGTATAAATGGGTAATCGTCTTATTAAAATTCTCTCTAACCCCTCTTCTTCCATTGGATTATCTAAGTACTTCGCCCGTGTTAAATGCCAGATGAAATACTTTCTCATTGTTCCCCACACATTATTGTAATACTTCGGGTCCCACAAATCTAATATCAGTTTTTTCTGCGCACTAGCGGACCAGTATTTTTCCTTAAATTTCTCCTGGAAGTCTCCCCAAGAAGAAAAGTTCTCGATATTTACAGTGCCACACTTTGAGGCTTCCCCTACAAGGTACCCAACAGCAAATTCAGTCGTCTTCAAATCTTCCCAGTTCTTCAGCAAAGCTTGGCTAAATCTTCAGAAAGTGAGTAGGATGTACTTTCCCATCCTGCTTAAACTTAGGGAATTGCCTAGGTAACCCTGAATTGGCTCCCCATTGTAAATCCATCATTACCTCACTAGTCAATACCACGTTAGGAGAAGTCACCCTATTATCTCCTCTATCTTGGATAAGTTTGAATTCCCCTCCCTCTCTCCCCCCTAACCCCCCCCCCCCCCCCACCCCTCCCCATGAACCATAGACCTTGCTGTTGATGGGGAGGCTAGTGTGCCCAATACAGGTAGCCGTACTGTAGGTGCAACTACAATGGAGGGGTATCTGTTGAGAGGCCAGACAAATGTGTGGTTCCTGAAGAGGGGCAGCAGCCTTTTCAGTAGTTGCAGGGGCAACAGTCTGGATGATTGACTGATCTGGCCTTGTGACACTAACCAAAACGGCCTTGCTGTGCTGGTACTGTGAACGACTGAAAGGAAGGGGACACTACGGCTGTAATTTTTCCCGAGGGTATGCAGCTTTATTGTATGGTTAAATGATGATGGCGTCCTCTTGGGTAAAATATTCCGGAGGTAAAATAATCCCCCATTCGGCAAGTAATGCTACCTAAAATTAATGCCACCTCAGATGATAAAAAGGTTCCATTTAGGGGCCATCGTCGATTTGTGCAGTATATGCCAAATCAGGAGAAAGAAAACTGGCGTTCTACGTATTGGAGCGTGGAATGTCAGATCCCTTAATCGGGCAGGTAGGTTAGAAAATGTAAAAAGGGAAATGGATAGGTTAAAGTTAGATATATTGGGAATTAGTGAAGTTCGGTGGCAGGAGAAACAAGATTTCTGGTCAGGGGAATACAGGGTTATAAATACAAAATCAAATAGGGGTAATGCAGGAGTAGGTTTAATAATGAATAAAAAAATTGGAGTGCATGTAAGGTACTACAAACAGCATATTGAACGCATTCTAGTGGCCAAGATAGACACAAAGCCCACACCTACTCAGTAGTACAAGTTTATATGCCAACTAGCTCTGCAGATGACGAAGAAATTGAAGAAATGTATGATCAGATAAAAGAAATTATTCAGACAGTGAAGAAAGATGAAAATTTAATAGTCATGGGTGACTGCAATTTGATAGTAGGAAAAGGAAGAGAAGGAAACATAGTAGGTGAATATGGACTGGGTGTAAGAATTGAAAGAGGAAGCCGCCTAGTTGAATTAACACAGAGCATAACTTAATCATAGCTAACACTTGGTTCAAGAATCATAAAAGAAGGTTGTATAAATGGAAGAAGCCTGGAGATACTGGAAGGTTTCAGATAGATTATATAATGGTAAGACAAAGATTTAGGAACAAAGTTTTAAATTGTAAGACATTTTTAGGGGCCGATGTGGACTCTGACCACGATCTATTGGTTATGAACTGTAGATTAAAACTGAAGAAACTGCAAAAAGGTGGGAATTTAAGGAGATGGGACCTGGATAAACTGAAAGAACCAGAGGTTGTACAGAGTTTCAGGGAGAGCATAAGGGAACAATTGACAAGAATGGGGGAAAGAAATACAGTAGAAGAAGAATGGGTAGCTTTGAGGGATGAAGTAGCGAAAGCAGCAGAGGATCAAGTAGGTAAAAAGACAAGGGCTAGTAGATCCTTGGGTAACAGAAGAAATATTGAATTTAATCGATGAAAGGAGAAAATATAAAAATGCAGTAAATGAAGCAGGCAAAAAGGAATACAAACGTTTCAAAAATGAGATCGACAGGAAGTGCAAATGGATGGCTAGAGGACAAATGTAAGTATGTAGAGGCTTATCTCACTAGGGGTAAGATAGATACTGCCTACAGGAAAATTAAAGAGACATTTGGAGAAAAGATAACCATTTGTATGAATATCAAGACCTCAGACGGAAACCCAGTTCTAAGCAAAGAAGGGAAAGCAGAAAGATAGAAGGTGTATATAGAGGGTCTATACAAGGGTGATGTACTTGAGGGCAATATTATGGAAATGGAAGATGATGTAGATGAAGATGAAATGGGAGATATGATACTGCGTGAAGATTTTGACAGAGCACTGAAAGACCTAAGTCGAAACAAGGCCCCGGGAGTAGACAACATTCCATTAGAACTACTGACGGTCTTGGGAGAGCCAATCCTGACAAATCTCTACCGTCTGGTGAGCAAAATGTATGAGACAGGCGAAATACCCTCAAACTTCAAGAAGAATATAATAAATCCAATCCCAAAGAAAGCAGGTGTTGACACATGTGAAAATTACCGAACTGTCAGTTTAATAAGTCACAGCTGCAAAATACTAACGCGAATTCTTTACAGATGAATGGAAAAACTGGTAGAAGCCGACCTCGGGGAAGATCAGTTTGGAATCCGTAGAAATGTTGGAACACTTGAGGCAATACTGACCCTACGGCTTACACTTTGTACAGAAACCAGATGGCAGTTATAAGAGTCGTGGGGCGTGAAAGGGAAGCAGTGGTTGGGAAGGGAGTGAGATAGGGTTGTAGCCTCTCTCCGATGCTATTCAATCTGTATATTGAGCAAGTAGTAAAGGAAACAAAAGGAAAATTCAGAGTAGGAATTAAAATCCATGGAGAAGAAATAAAAACTTTGTGGTTCTCCGATGACATTGTAATTCTGTCAGAGACAGCAAAGGACTTGGAAGAGCAGTTGAACGGAATGGACAGTGTCTTGAGAGGAGGATATAAGATGAACATCAACAAAAGCAAAACGAGGATAATGGAATGTAGTCGAGTTAACTCGGGTGATGCTGAGGGAATTAGATTAGGAAATGACACACTTAAAGTAGTAAAGAAATTTTGCTATTTGGGGAGCAAAATAAGTGATGATGGTCGAATTAGAGAGGATATAAAATGTATACTGGCAATGGCAAGGAAAGCGTTTCTGAAGTAGAAGAATTTGTTAACATCGAGTTTAGATTTAAGTGTCAGGAAGCCGTTTCTGAAAGTATTTGTATGGAGTGTAGCCAAGTATGGAAGTGAAACATGGACGATAAATAGTTTGGACAAGAAGAGAATAGAAGCTTTCGAAATGTGGTGCTACAGAAGAATGCTGAAGATTAGATGGGTAGATCACATAACTAATGAGGAGGTATTGAATAGAATTGGGGAGAAGAGGAGTTTGTGGCACAACTTGGCTAGAAGGAGGGATCGGTTGGTAGGACATGTTCTGAGGCATCAAGGGATTGATCACCAATTTAGTATTGGAGGGCAGCGTGGAGGGTAAAAATTGTAGAGGGAGACCAAGAGATAAATACACTAAGCAGATTCAGAAGGATGTAGGCTGCAGTACATACTGGGTGATGAAGCAGCTTGCACAGGATAGAGTAGCATGGAGAACTGCATCAGACCAATCTCAGGACTGAAGACCACAACAACAACACCTGTTCCTCCAGACTACTTATATTTATTATGTCCGAAGTTGCTAGTTTCTCCTTAAAGTTTCCATGTTATCTACTTGAGAGTTAATGCCTGCAATTTTCAATTGGGCTATTGGTATTAAATTATGCTGCTTTTCAGCAGTTTCTTTCAAAGTATGCATTCTCTGCTTTACAGCATCAAATGTAGCATTACATACCTTTTGAAATGATCCTAACTTCTCACTAAGTTCAGATTCTACATTGTTACATGTATCTTCAGTATCAGATTCTAACTTCTTTGTCAAATCCTGAAGTTGATCATTCTTTCTGTGATTTAAGTCAGTGAACAGTTGATTTATGTGACCGCTTAAAGAACTAGTTAGTTACCTTTCAAATCTGTCTTGAGATTTTCTACTTTAGCAGTTAAAGCGTCGAATTCAGTCTTCAAATTTCCCATACCTTCACTTAAATTACTCAAGTCTTTACTTTGTGAATCTACCTTAGCACTTAACAAACTTAAAGTTTCATTCTGAAAATCCAGTTTATTATTTAATTGACTATTCACCAAATCTGTCTTAAGACTTTGAGAATTTAAAGCTGCATTTGTTCCTTACTTAAAGCCACTGAATCTGCGCTTTGAGCTTTGATTAAATTTACTAATTCAGACCAGTCTGGCACTTCCTTACTCACTTTCATAGCCATGGCTGCTTCTGAAGTTTCCCCAATTCTCTGTGTATTATTCACATTCCTATTAGTTTTAGATCTAGTAATCATTTAACAAATTAATTCTCAAGTATAATAAATACACCAATAAAAGTCACTCTACTCTTTGTATCCCTTCTCGCTAAGATACTAAAGTTCTGTTCTGCACTCACCCGGTGTAGAATTCTCACAACGTAGTTAAGCGGATGTGACGGCAAGTCAGCACCGTTGAACAGCAAGCCGGCACCATCAGACATTGGTGTCGACATCGGCTTCGATAGGCAGCTGTGGAAGCAGGTAAACACCGGTGAACCGCAACTGGTGCCTGTAGCGTCGGACATTGTTTCCACGTCAGCGCCGCTGGGATGTGTGAGAGTTGTATACTCCCCCCACTGGATCTTCTTAGTTGAATTATTCTTGTCGTATCTCTTCTTAGTCTAAGTCGGCCATGTTGATCTCTAAAAACTGATTAAGGGAATTTGATTTGTCAGTCTCTCTCTCTCTCTCTCTCTCTCTCTCTCTCTCTCTCTCTCTCTCTCTCTCTCTCTCTCCCAAAATAAGTGGATACTCGCAGAATACTTGTAGTTTAGTCTTGGCATATTTCAGCTTCCACAAAGAACAAATTCACCATTTATCCCATAAATATTCGAAAGTTTGCAAGTCAACTGATTCGTCTCGCATTAGACTCAACGAAATACATTTATAATAGCTTTGGTTTAACAACCACATAATTTATGAACATGTCTTGCTTCTAGCAAGTCCAACACCTGAATTACTTAAGGGTCAAATTTCATTTTTTCATTTTTCCTTAACAATCATCACAGTCACTAAAAGCACAGAATAATACATAAACACTCCTTGTTCTTCTCAACACATACACTGGAACTCTATGGATCATACAGCAGATACTTGTCGGCTGCCGTTCAGCCGCCGCATCCACAATTTGCTCATGACTGTTTTTAGATCTGCACGCACAAACATGCAGGGCGCAGTAGGTCGGATTCGTCTCTCTCACACTTCTATTTAAAATATTGTGTGTTCACGACAGAGGAAGACCAAGTGGTTCTAGAATTTATGCAGAAATTGTCAGAGCACTACAAACTTATGTCTTTACTTATCCTTGAGATCTCAGAATTTGTCAGAGAAAAATGCTAAAACTTGTCTGGAAATTAGGGAAATATCAGGGACTTTCAGAGGAACTTGGGGTAAGCCTGGTTAAGCTCAGAGTAGCTAGATTAGAGTTACATTATAAGTCTGTTTAGTTGAAAATAAAATGTTTCATTATTATGAGGGCATGCTGAAAAGTAATGCCTCCAAATTATTTGTGTGATAACCCTTAAAACTTTTTAAATCAAACAAATGTCACTAACATTCTACATCTTTATTCTTCATGTCTACATATTTGTAGGCCTCTTCTGTTAGAGGGCTCCGAATTGTTACATGTAACATGATGGTGTGTAACATAACTATGTCAATGTGTGAGAAACAGTGTGCTGTAATTGAGTTTCAAATTCAAAAAGTTTGTCCACACATGGAGCACCTTCTCCTTTAGAATGATGATGCCAGACCACTCGCAAGAGTTGCAACATCTGGTGGTACAAGCCGATGTCATATGTTCACTGTCATCGGTCATCCTCCATACGGTCCTGAAATGGCCCCACCTGGTTTTCATCTGTTTCCTAAACTTAAAGAACACATTTGAGGACTTCACTTCGATAATGATGAAGCAGTGCCAGTAAAACTGAGATGCTGTTTCTGTCAGCAAAGCCAGACATTCTACAGTGGCAGTATCAACAGACTTGCTGTCCTTTTACTTTAATTGTAATGTATATCTGCATTGATTTTCACATTTTGCTCCTTTTTTGTGCAATAACACTTCCTTATTTGTCATATGTAATGATTGATACTGAGTGTAGTTTTCTATGATTTATTAATATTCATCAGATTGTCCTATATATCACTTGTTAAATCAGATTGGTTGCTTACAAGTGATTAATTGATTTGCTAAGACAATAGCTTAAATCTCAGCGCGTGTCACCTGCATTTACAATGAAGCAGAGAACTCACTGTTCTATTATGCAAGGAATTTTTTATTCAATAAACTTTCACAGTCAATTCTTAGAAACAAATGACTGATTTCTTTTGAATACATTGTGGGAGTGAACAGTGATCAATGTGTTACAAATATTTAATATCAAAAACCGTCTTGATCACAATTTACTTATTATTTATGGTGACCGGTTTGGACCTCTACTGTGGTCATCTTCAGACCAAAGAGTAAGAACCTCCTTCAGGTGATAAAACACTACTACTAGTGTTTTACCATCTGAAGGAGGTTCTTACTCTTTGGTCTGAAGATGACCACAGTAGAGGTCCAAACCGGTCACCATAAATAATAAATAAATTGTGATCAAGACTGTTTTCGATAGTAAATTACTGATCTTTTTTTATAAGAAATTTATAGTTACTTTAACCTGTGGAACCTTGCTTTGCAACTGGGCTTTGGTTTTATTCAGTAACTTTTGAATGATCAAGTCACTTGTATTTTCTGTGAAACATAATATTGTCTGTTAACTTGTTTTCATTATATTCTGAAGGTGCAAAATTTCTATATTTATTTGTTCTGTTTTAATTATTGTTCAGAGATTTCATGCCCAAACACTGCTTGAAGTAGATCCATTTTTCTGAATTGAAATCAACATAAGACAAGAAAGATAGTTCATTTTGGAAAAAGTATTTTATTTTGCTATTATCACTATCAAGAAGTGAATTGCTTTTGCACCTCTACAAATTTAAAATAAGATGACATATTCCATATTAGCCAGAATTGAACAAATTCTAAAAATACACTAAAAAAGTCTTAGTTTGAGTCAGTCTAGGATTGCTTCAAAATGCACAGATACATCCTCTTTCAGCTGTATTCATAATGTGGCACCATGCAGCAGTACTAGATAATAATGTTATAAATGTGGCTCCATGATTAGTTGTAGAGCCACTTTAACGTACATGAACACAAAAGATGTAGCTGGATGAGTGTTTTACCCACGTACACTCATGAGCAACTGAATTAGACATCTAGTTAATAATGTGTAGCATACTTTTTTGGAAATCACAAAACAGATTTCATGAATCATCAAAAGTATTGAGAAGGCATCCTGACCCATGACTGCTTTATCACTGCTCACAGGTCTCAGATACTGGTCAGAGCTGATCACAAGTGAAACGTATCTCCCTCAATGGCATCTGCAGATAAGTTCAATAAAATTGTGGCCAGAAGAACTGAGGGGGGGGGGGGGGTCATCCCAAAAAAAATCCTGATGTTCTCAAACGGTTTAGGATCAATGGGGTGATGCATTGCCATGCAGATTGTACAGGTTGTTGTATGTGAAAAAATAGATGCATACAGTCGTAGGTTCCTGTATCATGTGCATGTGAGAAATGATGGCAGAGATATTCGAGGTCTCATTTCTTCCCTTGTGCACATCTGTTACTAATACCATCACCGCTACTTGAATGGTGTTTCCAAACTCAATGCATCACCTCATGAGGCTTTTGGCATACTCTGCCCTTGATTCATCTGTCCTTGAGAATACTTCTCATGCTTTGAGTGTGTGAGGGTGGTTTTCCTGTACACATGCTAATTTATATTGATGTGTGGGGTGCAGGCACCTGTATCCCCAATAGTGAGAAAATGCTTCTCAATTATCTGGCTATTTAACTATTGTTGATGCTGCTGCTTTTGTGCTGCACTGAACTGGTGAGCAGTTTGCTGTATTTTGCCCTGTCTATCTGCTGTTATATAATCTGTGACATCAGCAACATGTCAATGATTGCTCTGGTACCAAGATATTCATAGTGTCTTGCCATGATGGAATGCGTTCATATTCCATGACTTCTCCATCCTGCACTCAGCCATCATGCTGATGGCCAATACAAGGTCTGACAACATGCCTACTATTCCACACATTGCATCAGTTGCTCGTGAGGCTACATCCTAACATCTCTTCTAATGGATTACATTTTCCATACTGCTACAATATACTGGCATCAATTTTCATTCTAAACCTGTACCTGCTTATAACAACTGAGTCACAGTAATGAGCAAAATTTTGAGGAAAAATTTTGTGTATCATTACAAATTGCTGTGAAGACATATAATTATGCAAAAGATACGTGTTAAATATTTTCAGATACACTTTTAAGTTATATTTCTTTGTAAGTCTTTTTTTTTTTTCAGGTGGTGGGATGTAAGGATGCCCGAAAAGGTAGGTTAAATGCTTCTTTGGTAATCTGAGTAAGAAAATTCTTGAAATTACCTGTTACTATTTGTGATTGATGAAGTAGAACACTTACAGATTTTTTACGTCTCATCTTATTTCTACAGCATTTCTGGCCTGTTGCCATTTCAGTGCTTTGTGGTGAATCAGTGTACCCCTAACCCTTATTTTATATCATTGTACCAAGGCGACATCATTGGGAAGTGAAGTGAAGGTTTTTTTGTGACAAGAATCAGTTGAGGAGATGCAGCAATCTTGTTTATTTAAATCTTTCAGTATAAGATTGGATAAGCAAATAATTTTCAGTCCCTGGGACTGGATGCAATTTTGGAACACCAGATGTCTAAAGAGCAAACCCTGTGCCAGACATCAGAACTTGACCCAGCCCGATCAGTGCATCATTGGTAACAACGATGGCTTGAACCCTGAAACTGATGAGGCTGGAAGACATAAGGAAGGCACAGATGGTCTTATTCCAAAACAGAGACCTTAATAACTAATATGATCTATTAAATGTTTTAAATTCTTTCTCTCCAAAACCAGCAGCATGACTGGCTGTCAACATTCATCTTTAAAACACACCAATTACTAACATGCAATTAATGAACAATTCAGGACTTGATCAGCAATGTCAGTGAATTGAATGCTTCAAGAAATTAAAATTCTGATATCAAGGAATAGTGAATGTCAAGGCAGAAAAAGCTCTTCAACTGGTCAGAGAAACACAGCCACCTACTGATATTGATGAACAATGACAACCACCCCTGTAGCAGAGTTACTTACCTACATAACTCAGATATTACCAAGTACTCAGTAGTAAAGGTTGGATGAATTATTAGACACTAGCAGCAGCTTACTAAGCTACAGCCAAGCTAATTCTCAACCTACGGCGCTCATTTCATATCAGTAACTTTGTTAACAGTACTGGGCATATACACCCTGGGAAAAACCTAAAAATTTTTTCATCTGGGGAAAAAACCTGGGAATTTTTTAGAAGTCTGGGAATATTTCATTGCTTTACTTTTGAGTTAATTTTTGTAATTTTGATGGGTAAGAACTGATACTCAAACAAAGAATTTCACTTTAGCTCACTGCTGCAGAATAATACTGCTACAGTAAAACCGCAAATGAGAAAAAAACACCAGTATAAAACTTAAGTTGCAGAGAAAATGCACCATTTACAACAACAAAATGCAGTGCATCTACAAGGGTCTGCTGACAGCAAAATGTGTCAAAGGTTTTGAGATGAAGACAATGCAATACTTCGTAACAACAAACTGGTTTTGATGAGAGTGCCATCACAACTGTTTAAATTAGATTCGTTTGAACAGTTGCCAGCAGGCTTATGCTGCAGTCACATGTGAGAAGTGCATTCTCCTACTTCTCACTACTTGAAGCATGGCTGTTAGGTGCATAAGCAATAGCTCCAAGCAGGCAGATGCTACCCAGAAAAATTGTTCTTGCACGCCCAAGCTGCCAGATTTGAACATGCACAGAGCAGTCAAAGTTATAGAGGAGAGTAGTCTCCACATGACATGCCGTTTATGTTTAGTGATCTTGCTGTTCTCTCATCATTTACAGCTCTCAATTCAGATGAAAACAAAATGGATTTCTGTGGCTGGGAACAATGAAATGAATTAAAATACATTCACATAGTTACAAAGACTAAAATATGTTATTAGTTTCAGTTTCCTGATTTTATTTTATTTCCACATTATTGGCAAACAAGCAGTAATCGCTTTGCAGACTGATGAAGTTATTTTCATCAGTTTGCTAAAGAAATTTGACTTTTATTAATCTTTTCTGCAGAGGAAGTCAATTTATTTGAAATGAATTGTTTCATCCCACACTGTTAGCAAGTTTCAACTGTGTACCGAATTTAAAGTGCATGTTTTCATCTTCTTGCACTTTTGACATTATGTCATAATAAAGAATCAGGTGTGAGATAATGCAGTAATTGTACTCCAAGAAAACTGACTTCCCGAAAACCACTCAGAAAAGCTTTAGCAGAGTTTTATATAAATTTTCTCAAGTCTTTGTGTGGGTAAAGGCCCTTGTCTTTACCAGTGTTCACATGTGCCAATCTGTATGCTCCTGGGTAGGGGATTTTGGTAATTATGTATGGTCCTGTGTATAGTAATTGCCACTTATGGTTCAGTTTCCAATTTTTGGGGATTTGGGATGTGTTCTATGCAACAACTTTGTCCTGTGTAAAACTGTTTTGTATGTTTCAACTTTCTGTCATCAATTCTTTCCTATATTTAGCCCTTATTTCAAGGTTTATTACTGCTTGTTGTACTTTATCATCCAGTGATAATTCCAGTATTTTTATCTTGGGTAAAGGTTTTTCCCGTTCATCTACCTGATTGCAATTGAACAACAGCTTATTTGGTGTAAATCCAGCTGATGTATGGGGAAGGTTGTTAACAACTTGTAAGAAAGGAATGACATGTTCAATCCACTTGGTATGTTTACGAGGTCTGTAGGTCCTCACAAACCTGTTGAATTCCTTAAACACACTTTCTATAGGGGCACTTAGGGATGAAATTTGGATACTAAAATGTGTTTGATTTGGTTGGGATCTACAAACTCCTTCCATTTACATCCCGTAAAATATGAGGCATTATCTGATAACTTCTGGTTTTCCTAATCTTGCGACTCCTCTTTAATTCGTCTTATAATTGAACTGCCTGTAACTTTCTGTACAGCATACAGTTTTATGTATTTAGTGAAAATATCATACAGGCCTACTATATATTTTACTTCCCCTTTACCTCTGGGAAAGCGTCCAGCCACATCTAACGATACCTTTTCAACAGGTTTCTTAGCCACAATGGGATGTAGTTCTGTCTGTTTGGAGATGTTAGAATGTTTTGCTTTCTGGCAAACAATACACTTTCTTACCACCTGTAGTACTCTTCACCTAATGTTAGGGAAATAACAATATTTAGCTATTTTATCAGTGCATTTTGCAGTGCCTTAATGGTGCCAAGTATTGTGTGTGTATAAGGTAAACTCATTCACACATTCCTCTGTGAAACACACACACCATTTCTCTTGTCCGGGAGGTTTCCTATGGAACAAGAACCTTTGTGAAGAGTGAAAAACCTTTTTGATTTTTCATCGCCATTATGTGCAAGTTTTGCTCTTACATTACTCCACCATGTGTCTTCTGCTGTAATTGTTCCATGTTTGCACATGTGAACGTAGTATGGTTGGAATGTTTGTCCTTCATCAACATAGTTCTTATTTCACCTTCCTGTTCTAAAAGGTTGTTGAATTCCTCTAAGCCTTGTGGAAGTCGAGAAAGAGCATCAGCTATTATGTTTTGATTTCCTTTTATGTATACTATTTCAAAGTCGAATGAGATTTCCTTCTTCTTCTGCTACCATTTGGAAAAGGCATGCACCCAGACCGTAAGAAGATGCGTCTGTGCAGAATCAAAAATCTTTCCTCATGTCTGGTTGAGATTAAATATTAGCGTTTAATAGGGCTCGCTTGATGTTTTCAAAGTCGCTTTGACATTGCTTGTCCGATACCCAAGGTCTGTTTTTCCGGAGAAGATTGAGTAGAGCGTCACTGTTCATAAGTTGGTTAGGGATGCATTTCCTGAAAAATGACACTAGGCGTAAGTAGGCCTTAATTGTTTATGGTTTTGCGGAATAGGGCAGTTCCTAAGAACATAAAGTTTTTTAGGATCTGGCATTATGCCTTGCGAAGAGATTATGTGTCCTAAAAATTTTACCTTTTGTTGTTCAAAATTAGATTTCTTGAGATTTGCTGTTACTCCATATTCGGAAAAACGGCTCAATACTTGTTCAATTAATCTTAAATCTTCTACCCAAGTGGGTGTAGCGACTAAAAGGTCATCCACATATACTGTTACCTTACTCAAAAGTTCAGGCCCTAGTACTCTGTCAAGTGCAGCAATAAATACACCTGCACTTCATTCAATCCTAACGGTAATATTTGAAATTCGAAGCTCCTGCCCCCACATACAAAGGCGTTTCATAAGCTGTTCTTCTAAATTGTTTGGACATGTTCGGACTGGTACAATAATCTTACTAGAGGCTCTCGACTGAAATTCTCTTTGTCTCTGCGTGTTATTCAGCATATGTGTGTTACTTTGGTGGCCGAATTCCACTGTCTGTGGGTTGTTCGGTTGTCGGTTATTGTTTTGTGTTTGCCAAGCGATCGGCTGATTATTGCTAGTATCTTGTGTCTGTACATATTGTACAGCCTGGCCAAATTCTACTCGTCCATTGTAATTGTGTTTACTAATTTTTGCCCATTTCTTGTATATCCACCTTTGTATTTAACATCTTTCTCCATTTCCATTGTGATTACCATTACCATACGTCTGTGTGGGGTAAGGTTGCCATCCGTGTTGTTCTATGAATCCATTGTTTACTTGTTGGTCCATAAATCTCTGTGTTGCTATCGGCATATTAACAGGTTTCGGTTGTACTGGTCTCTCTTCATATATTAAATCTATTGAGTCCAGTACAGATAGAAAGTATTCGGTGACGTGTTCCGGGATGGTAATGAGTTTTTCCTTAATGTGGGCAGGAAGCCGGCTCTTTAAAATTTTCAGCACATCTACTTGAGATATCGGATTCATCCAGTTTCTGATTTTATTCAAATGTTTTTCAAAAGAGCCCCTTAAGCTTCTGTACTTTCCTATTGAATGGAGCTGGGGTGGATACTTCACGTCTGAGCCTCTATTGTACGGCCTCAGACCAATACTTGTCCTGAAATGATCTCTCAAACTGTTTGTATTAGTGACAACATTCTGCCATGCCCATAGCCCAACATCACCCTGTGTGTATCCAACAACAACTCTAATTTTCTGGGCTTTGGTCCAGGTACAAGGTAAAACATTTTGAAATGCTCTGATAAAGAGCACAGGGTGTGTTCTTTTTCCTTCAGAAGTAAATATCAGAAATTGTTGATGCCTACGTAATCCCTCATCTGCAAGTAATTTTGACAAGCATGTCTTGCTGTCAGTGGCAGGCATGTTTATGTTTGCTTGTGGGGTACCGCATGGCAACTGCACTTGCTTGACAGGTGCAACTGCCGGCAAGTGTTATTGCATTGTGCAACTTTTGGTACTTTCCTTCAACGGGCTAACTCCGTATTGTGGGTAACCAGTGAAGGTATCTCACTTCTCTAAAAGCATAGGTTTGTTTTCTGTCATATGTTGTTTTGGAATGTCAGGAGGTTTAGTAACGCTACCTCGCAACCTTTCCTCTGCTTCCTTTAAACCCAAGTTCATTTTATCCAGAAGTTGACTTTATTTCTCTAAAAGCTTCTTGTACAGTATCTACATAAATTTTGCTTTCTGACACTACCTTTTTAGCAAGGGTCCTGCCCTTATCCAGCATCCCGGCTTCAGCTTTTTCAATTATTTCCTTTACATCTGCACATGACTTATCTCTCTGTTTTTTGGCAAATTCTGACTCTAAACTTAACTGATCTACTCTTAGACTCAACTTGTGTATTTCTGTAGGTAGGTTTTTGCATATGTCTTGCAGGTTGCTGACTGTGTTTGTCACATTTTTTACTGGCGCATTCACATGGGATTGCGTATCCTGAATTTGGGAGTATGCTTCACTGTGGTTTTGCAACTCACCTGCAAGTTGTTCCTGTTTTCAATATACAGAGGTTACCTTTTCTGTTAAAGTATTTATGTTGTGGGACAAGTCGGTAATTATTTCTTGTTTTAGTTGTTTAACTTCCTGGATATTTAACTTCCTAGATAGTTTGTCAGATAAGTCAGTATGTATATTTTTGCTCACCTCACTGAACTGTTGACTAATACTATTCTTGAGATCGTTAAATGCCTGATTTTGCTGTATAAGCTGTCGCCCTATATTTTCCTGATGTTTTGTGAACTGCTGTGTTACACTCTTAAGCTGTTGTGTTACACTTTCTTGAAATTCCTGTTGTCTTGTAAGCTGTTGTGTTATTAGTTGCACGAGTTGTGTGAAATTGTGGTTGGCACTAGTATTTACATTCCTTTTTTGAACTGTTTCCTGCCCTTGCATTCGCGACGTACTGAGCAAATAGTCAGAGGAAGTTTCGCTGTCGCATGCTTCAGTTTCACTATTTGGAAAAATGTTTCCCGGTGAGAACTGAGAAATTGCCCATCGAGTATCATAAAAGTGACATCATGATAAGTTATATCACTAGTGTCATCATTTTTTAATAATGGAATGCCAAGCTGGTTGTTTTGGTAGCCATCAGTCAGTTCACGAATTGGCGCATTACTTTCAACTGTTGGTAAGCTCGGATTTCTGCCATATTGGCATATTGCATTTTGTAATGAATTTTGAACAGTGGCCTTTTCCTTTGACTCCATTGTTAAAAAATGTTTAACAAAATTATGAAAAGAAAAAAAAATACAAAAATGGAATTTTGTTTGTATCGGTATCTTTCAATTAAATCAGTTTTATGTGTGTTTTCATTAATGAACCTGAGTATTCTCTGATCTTACAGAATTTGCAAGAATTATTTTGCACCGTAATGTTGACTTTATACAGATTTTTGTCTTTTATAGAGAAATGCACTTTCTGTGAAGTATATTAATGAGAAGGAAAAGAGATTATTTACTGCGAGAGAGATGGCGCCAAGTGCGGCCATGTAAGCATACAGCGTAGCAGCTTCCTACCTTAACTGCTGAAATCTGCATTCCTGGCGTGTCTTGATTGTAGGCATTATTTAATTTTTAATTTGCTCCTTCAAGTTGTTAATAGTTCCAATCTCATGGACTTGTAACAAATGCAACAAAGGCCTCATTAGTTTCTTGTAATGATAAAATGGATTGGAAACTTTAATAAAAATTTACTGCTTAAATAATTAAAAGGAAAATTTTGAAAGAATAATTGAAAAAACAAAATTGGAAAGTACTCATATTCTGGGTGAACTTTAACTGGCACTAATATAAACAGACCTTCAATATTGACTACGTATCTTCAGCATTTAACATTCGTAAATTTATGTACATCCTCTTTTGTTACCACTTTTGTGTGTGGAGATTGGTATGATAATACTGGTTCCAGATCGCCCCTCCTCTGCTCACGCGGTCCTTTTGATGGAGGATTCTTGGCGTGTCGTGGAATAATGAACAGAAAATGACTGTGTGAATAAACTTTACTGTCTTGATGACACTTTTTTACTGTACAATTGAAATACACAATTTTTAACAATGTTAAGTCGGCAGAACTTGCAATACGTCCATCTGCTATCGCATGTAGAGACGAACAGTTGAATCTAAAGGAATTAAAAAATTGAAGAGCATCTCTCTCCTTGTTTTGTGTCTTATATGTATAAAATGAAAAGAATGAGAGGAAGAAAGGAAATAATAAAAATAATAATATGGTTCTTCACACCTTCTGAACAAAATGCTGGACTGCTGCACATGGTCAGGTGATACTCCACTACACATGAAATTCCAAACAGAAATGGGACGAAAGGTGTGCGAGCAGAGTAAACACCAAGCGTGAACTTTCTACATCATTGCAGCTGTGCATGCTCAGTAACTCCTGTATTCTGCCGCTCTCTGGCAACTGCTCAAACAAACCTGTTCCTAACAGGTTGTGGGAAAATATTGCAAATAGTGATTTAAGAAGTATTACTATCAAAGTAAATTTCCTTTTGTGCAAGGTGAATGTTGTTACATGGGAGGATGTGTGATGATTTTTTAAAATCACAAAGCATTTGACTCTCATTCAAAACTTAACACTTTGAGAACCAGCCCCTTAGAAAATTTTTGGGCCCTGAAGACCAGACATTTAAATCATCATTGAAAATTTGTGTTGGATATGTCTTAAAGGGAAACACAAGCAAAAAAGATCAATATTGTATGTGAAAGCTTAGCTTTTCTTGTAGCTATGCCCTATGTATATAAATTTAAAGCATGAACTTTTCGTATTTGTGTGTTCCTGCTGCTTAACAGTTGTTTGCTATTGGCTGACTGCATGACATGTCCTATGCTCTTGATATCTGCTGTCATTTTCTGGTGGCATGTCCTAGGCTCTTGATATCTGCTGTCATTCTCTTGTGAGATAACGTGATGTGAGCTGAGTTTTGTTTTGTAAAGTGCCGGTCTATAAAACCTTTACCATTCAAAGGATTGATAAGTTTTACAGTTTTGAAGGAAAGTTTACTGTCACTGAAAGTGTATTTTCATCTGGTAAAATGTGTAGTTTTAACTGGGAAATCTGGGAAAAGTCATGCAGTTGGTTTCCTTGTCCATGTATATACCCTGCAGTGACGTAACTTACACCTAAGGCTGTAGCCATTTATTGAAAGATATCACTGAGAGTTGTCTGTCAATAATCCTTATATCCAAAGTCAGTATTATAATCAATCAGATGAATGATTGGTGTTGACAATTCAGGTGGGCAGATGGAAGTGTTGCTGGACATGGCTTATGGCAACTCATGCCCCATTGGTGCTGCTGCTAGCATTCTCTAGGGGGCTGGTGGGGAAAGGGGGGGGGGGGGGACTCAACAGCAAGCAGGTAACATTTGTATGCCTGATTTTATTTACAGTTACTTATATATTTGCAATACATATACTAAAGGGAAAATGCCACTCTGATTGCTGTCAGAATCTGATTTAGAATGGTCTTCTTGTGACTACTCGAGCTATCACTGCTTCTTTTCAGATGTATAAATAGCTTTTCAATGGATTCCTCCACAACACCTACATTTTTGGGTGCCTTTCTGATGACACTTGAAATGCTGTTCACAATTTTCGTCCAGGTCCTGCTTGTCACTTGCCTAACAACTTCCACAAGTAGTTTCTCTTCAGATATGGCAACTTCTATCGCATTGAAGTGCCTCAATATTGAGTAATTCACCGTTCTTCAAGTTTGCTTTAAGATCCACTTTTCAGCCACTGAATAAGTTTGTCTTGCTTTATTGCTGAAGTTTGTCTCTTACCATGAACAGTGGAATAATATGGAGCATTATCCATGATAGTCACAGATGATCTAGTCTGATTTTTCATAAGCAGTGTCTTGAACTACTCTTGAAAAACTACACAGTTCATCTCTTCATGATAATAAACTTCCTTTCTCAAACAAAACATTAACAGGCAACTTAACACAAAACTGTCCTATGTGCCTGCACATAAAACAAAAGTAACATATGCACTACTGTTGCCCACTTGGGCATACTATCATTCCAACCTCTATGTAATGAATGGCTGATAGTAATCCAAGCCACACTGTACTTTCTATTGTCACACTAATGATCCTACACAGAAATTTGCCATACCATGCAACAACATCTGCTCATTCCATTAAGATTTTACATCTGTTAGACACTGAATAGCTGAAACATATGTCTTTGTGTGCTGTAAGCAATGATAATTTGCTTCCTTTTAAAAAATTGTCTTTCCAAAACAACATAAACAGTTTAGGTAGTGTGGTGTGTTCCTTTCTCGTGTAATAGAAATATATACAACAGCAAACAGCATCTTTCTAGAAATCGTCTAACACTATCACTTTCATTTTCCTCAGATGCTTTTTTCCTGTGGCTGCAGCATTGTTGTGCCACTCCCATCACAGTTTGTATTGTACTCTTATATTTCTCTATTGTTTCAGCAGTATGGTTGCTTAATTTCAAAGCTGTTGCAGCCCTCTTAATGACACGAACAACAGGAAATAAGGATTCACCTATCCCTGTTTCTTTCCGAAAAACAGTTCCTCATCAAACACACAGATTCATGGGCCCACATGTGTAGCATTCTTTTCTTCTTCTGTTTCATTTCATGTGATGGGCCGGCACTACTTATCGCACTCTTCATTGTTTGATATGAAACAGAAGAAACTAAACACTAAAATCCACAAAAACAAAATAAACTATAAACCAAACTTCTATTTAGAGAAACTATAGCACTGGTTACAAATCAGAGAGTCACTGGTATGTTTCAGAGAGGTGCGTGCATCACATTTGCAGCACAGCAATGTTTCTTGTGCTACCTACTCAAGCACAGTCTGCTATTGGTTGGATTACAGCAACTAGGCAATAGAAGAACACTACTGAGCTGTTAATACCTAGGAGTCATCTCCCATATGGACGTAGCTTAGGTATAACCTCAATGTACCTTTATAAATGCACAGGCTTTGGCCTAGTGAATACTAACAGTGCCATAAAATTATATGGCAATAGCCTTGCTAGTAATAAACACACTAATATCGGCTTATCATTTGGTATAAGCAGATCCAATCTAGGTACAGGCTTTTGCGGTATAGAGCTCAGACTACCCTCTGATTAAGGAGGTGAACTGTGACAAAGCACATACATTATTCTTTACAATCGTTCATAATTCTCAAACACATGAGGGCAGTATGTTCTGATCATCACAAAGGCAACCACTTAAAATATAAACAAAGATATATGTTCACTAAACACAGCCACAAGATTAAGAAACAAAACAGACAGTGAGAATACTCGAGGCAGACAGTGAGCAACTTAATGCCACAAGTCAAAATTGATAGGCAGATTTGTTTTTGAATAATGGCAAGATACACAATGAGAATACTCGAGGCAGACACTGACCATCACAAGGCAACAGCATAACTAGATGTGCACATGTTCATCCAATACTCACAGCCAACAAGATCAAGACGGATTCATAAAACATAGCCAGCTGAAACTCAATGCTCACGCAGATACATCTTTCATGAACCACCTGTCCTCAGCCAATCCAAACAGGGACACATGTGACTGAGTGACAGTTCTAACAGAAGTGGCTCAGCTGGTTTTAGTTTTGCCAGTCACATTCAGTTACAGTTGCTTAACACTTATAGTACCACAAGTGGCACTGATTTACCATTTCCTCCCAAATGACACATGGGTTTCATTCCATATCACTGAACTTACAATGTGAATGGTGCAAGCATTGCTATAGGAAATCAGTACAAGGATTCAATCAGTTCCACAACTCAACAATCTCAAAACACCATTGATAGTGCAAAGCATCAGATTATTGATCCCTAATCTTCCAGTTGTTTTGCACACAGTGGAAACAAAAATCTCCAAAATTACCAACCACATGTCACTGCAGAAGCACCGAGCGAGGTGGCGCAGTGGTTAGACACTGGACTTGCATTCAGGAGGATGACGGTTCAATCCCGCGTCCGGCCAGCCTGATTTAGGTTTTCCGTGATTTCCCTAAATCGCTCCAGGCAAATGCCGGGATGGTTCCTTTCAAAGGGCACGGCCAACTTCCTTCCCTGTTCTTCCCTAATTTGATGAGACCGATGACCTCGCTGTCTGGTCTCCTTCCCCAAAAACAACCCAACCCCCTCACTGCAGAAACACTCTCAAAATCAAATTTCGTTAGACGGGGTGCCTAAACCAACTGGGAAAACACACACACACACACACACACACACACACACACACACACACACACCATGCCAGTGCAAAACTGACAGCTATAAATATCTAATCTGCCAAGCAGTTTGCATATGGAAAGAAAACACACTAACCATGAACCACCATCATTGTAGAAACACTCAGAAGTGAGCCAAAATCAATTTCTGAGGACGTGATGCCATATTGACTAAGAGTACACATGCACACTAAAGCCACCATGAAACCATGCAGACGTCAACTTGCATGTTCTTCCAACGGGAAACAAACTCTAAACTACAGTTGGTAGAATGTAACAACTTTAGCCAATTCTTTCATAATTTGCAGTGAGTAACCACACCATTGGACAACTGAGCAAAATACTTGAGGCTCTTCCACTTCTTAAGAGAATACTGAATAGTATACAATTTTATTCTGCTACACATGATGGTGCAATGGAAACCTGTCATATCATCTGTGTACCCGACATCATGCCTGAACGATTCAAGGAGCAAAATGTTTCACCACAACTGTTAGAGGAGGCCCATATTGTTGATTAATTCTGCCCTACTGCATGTCATGAAAGAGAAGATCATCTCTCCAGCTGCTGTCCTATCTCCAGCCATTACAAGCCTCGAGTTGTGAAAACAGCCACCAGGCAGCGCCACTTCGTGATGGAATGCTGCTCACAATATGTGGAGGGATTTTGAAAATCCTCAAAAGGCAAGACCATTTGTCCCATCCAGTATCTGATTCTCCTGATTGCAAACATGACCATTCTTGTAACCCTCACTTCAGACCACAGCATTTATTGAACATAAATCATTTCCATAACAACAATTTAAATTGTCAGTTCCTGAACCAAATGTTCATCAGAGCCACAAACAGAAATTGTTCTAAGATCATTCTAGAGGTGGTTGTGGCATTAGTGCAGCATCCCACGGGGTACAACTATCGTTATGACATAGACTTCTGGATCCGCCCTCTACTTACCCCAAATGTGGTCACACACATAGGCACCCACAAGAAAAGGCTACATCTGCTTCATGTTTTGGGGCAGACACAAGAGACCCAGAAGCTTCTTGTGAATGCGCCCATGAAGAATTTCCACTCGGCTTAAACCATTGACAGCCATGGACCTGGAAGCTAGGAAAGTGCTTAGCACTAAAGTCAATTTTGCAGATCCAATATCCTTCAGTACTTGCACTTTAAAGAGGCGAATGAACTATTCTACCAGTCGATTTGAGACTGGATGTAAGAACAGTGTAATAATGTGTTTAATACCATTTTGGGTGTGAAACCTTTAGGAATAGGCCACTTTGGATTGGGGACCACTACCATTCATGTATTGCAAAGATGTGCTCCAAGGCTCCCAACATGGTCACCATTGACAGTTGGAGGAACACAATGTGTGGGAAATAGAAGGCATTCACCAGGGTTAACCACATGGACACCAGGAAACAGAATTCAGAGTCGTCTTGGATACTTTTCCATTGCTGCTTGTATGCATGCCATTGTGAGAATGCCTGTGATGGGACCAGTTGGTGTGCTTATCGTATGACACACTGTCACACCTTTTATGAAATATTGTCATAGACACAAAGCCAGTAGACATTATCTCAGTGTGTTAGTTGCCTCATCCGAGAAAACACCTAGTGAGATTGACTCTTGAACTGAAGCACCCAACATTGTAGATAGTATGGTACTGCCACCCAACCACAGTCACCATCTTCTGCAAGGGGCACAACACCTTGCCAGACTGGAAGTTGCCACCAGTGAGGATGAAAACAAGGTGAAGACAGGGAGGTTCAGCACTGGAGTACTTGAGAGGCCAGCCAACCCAGCTGGACATTGAAAAAGCAGTCACATCAAGATGCTTTACCAGTGTGCTGTGAATTTGTGGGTAACTCATCGAGCAATTGCGCTGGTTAGCTGATTTCTGGCAATCAAATTCAGGATCAGAGCTTGATAGAAGGTGGAATAGTGCATCTGCATTAGGATGCTTAGCAGAAATGTGGCAATGAATAGAATATTGTAAATTTGCCAAGTAGAGTCATATGCTGAAGATGAAACGTGGGACTGATAAATCACAAGACAGGAGGCTACTTGGAGGGTCAATTTTAATTTCTGAAAAGCCAGATTGCACCCTTCAGACCACTAAAAAGATAATCATTTCTTGTGGAAACAGGGCACCGGTTACACCAAAGTTATCCTGTTACATTGATATAGTACAAATTGTGTGTTCAGGACTAATATCTCCTGACTGTTTTCGTCAAGAGGCAAATGAAAATACACCTGTATAAGATTGGCTTTGGAGATTTGTCTACCTCTTAGAAGTTTAGAAAAGAGTTCATCTGAATAAGGCAATTTATAAGAATCAATGTTCTGAGCACTAATGGCTTTTTAAGTCTTCAATCAGTTGAATAGACGTGAGCCTGCTGGTTTTCTATCCAACACTAATGGTGTTGCCCACAGACTGTTGGAAATGGAGACAAAATTTGTTGTGCCCATGTGTCAAGCCCAGTATTTACATTATCCTTAATGCCCATTGGCATCAAACAAGCTTTGCAAAATCTTGCATCCGCTGTCAGATTTAAAACTGTGTGGTCATATGACAATCCATTGCATTCCCCAAACCCACGTTTAAACAGTGGTACAAATTGCGTATGAAGCTTGTTACTCAAGGTACCAACGAGCTAAGGGTACGCACTGCATGATGATGAAGATGTGGAGATGGAATATGCATCAAGGTCAAATATATTGTTGACTGACAGATCTGCCACAAATGACTATTCGAGACACCTGGTTGTAAGTGACTGTTAGTTGCACAAGTCCTAGAAGTGACATGTCATAGTGGCTGTCTGCTAACAATTTTGAATGTTGATTGCACTGCACTCAGCAAGGGAGTGCCCACACAGGTTTATCACTGAGATCGAGACACCAATAACAAAAAGAACAGTTACTGGAGTGTTTGGTATGGTTGCACGTAACAAAATTTTAAGTAGTGTCAGCATCTGATGATTGCTAGAAATTTTATTAATTTGCGTTCGCTGGGGCCACTGGCTGGTGTCCATCGTGCTGTGGGATACCTCCACTATGTAACTTTGATGTGAACAATCACATCATCATCCTTGTAATGTGGACATTCCCATTTGGCGTCTAAGCAATTTGGAAACAAAGTGTACCACCGCAAAAGATGCACAACATTATCCAGGGATTTCAGAGAACAAAACTGGTTGGCCACTTCCGAATGAAGCTTGTTTACCATTTTGTAATTGGTGATGGAAACTTGCTGTACTGTATCATGTCGGCTCTGGGCTACCTGTGATGTTACTACCATGTGCATTTTCTTGGGGAAATGATGAGACAATAAAGACATACGTCAGACAATGGTAACACTGATGGACTGGACAGAGGGATAACTTTTGAACCAAGGAATATAATTGAGGATTTGTAGACAGCGAAAAGGCCTATTAGTTGTCTGGACATTTAATCTAACTTGCCTGCAAATACTGCACAAGGGGTTTTTCACGTACTTCCCAGTCCCGTTGATCCTTGTTAAATGACTGAAGCTGCTGCCGTTGATTCTGTTGTAGTTTTAGCCTTTTTGTTGATTTAGCCATTGCTGCTGTTGTTTCTGTTTCAGCTTTGTTGTTGTTGTTGTTTTAGCTGTTTCTGTGAAAGCTCGAAAAATCTGGTGTCCATGATTGCACTTGGTGGACCAAAGTTGCGACGGACTCACCGCAAATGTGACTCTCACTTCAGCTCACAAAATTTATTGAACTAAATTACTTTTGTAACAATAATATCAACTGTCAGTCTGTGAATCGAATAGTAATGGTTCTTAGTAAAATATCCATCTTGCAGGAGGAGAGTCTAACACATGGGTTACCGATTTTGATTAGTTTTTGCAAGGACATTTTATATTGAAAATGGAGAGACATGTTTTGGATTTTGCCAAACACTCCCTAGTTTTTGAAAAAATTGAGGTCAATATTGATGACGGCAAATCATATTTTCAATGCCATACATCCAAAGATCATTTAAAAACATACATTTTTTATTAATATAATAATGGGTCTGAAGTTAATAACGTTTGAGTTACTAACATTTTTGTGTTTTCATGCTGTAGCTTAGGTATCCATCATACATTGTATGTAGCAGACTGAGGTCTTCAGTTAAGCAGCCAAGGCATTTGACTGCCAAACCAATGATCCATTTTCAATTTTTTTTTCATTGCATCTGATAATTGCAATACTTTTCTTTGCCTCTTTTTTTCTTTGTAAAATATCAGGTGGTGTAATTAGTAATCAAATAATTATATATTTAATGTATTGACAATTATTTTCTTCATGATAAATAGCACAAAAATACACCTAAGGTATGTTACTGCATAATCCTAACTCACTGTCTATTCATGAGCATTCTCTTAATCGGTGGGGTGAAACTTATCATAAGCAAAACATAAATATTTCTCACATCATGCACAATGCATGAATGAAATCCCACAGCATTTACATGTTTTCCAGTACACTGTTTGTGGGAAAAACAGATCTATCAGACATCAATATAATGTGTACCAAAGGTATAAAAGCACATTTTGAAACAGGTGTGAAAACTGGTTACAGACCTACACACAGATTTTAATAGGATCTTCCCTGTCTTGTAATTCTCTGCACTTCTGTGATGTCACGTGGTTTTGAAGCCATACGATGAAATTCCTTACCTGTCAAGTAAGGATTTGATTTCAGTAAGGCATTTGACACTGTCCTGCATTGCCATTTAATGGCGGGGGAGGGGGGGGAAGCTTATGGAGTTTCAGAGCATCCCTGCAATTGGATTCAAGACTTTCTTGCAGATAGAACTCAACATGTCACTCTTAACGGAACTAAATCGGCAGAGGTAAAGATAATATCCTGAGTACCACAGGGAAGTTGCTGTTTACAATATATATAAGTGATCTAGTAGAAAGAGTCATATGCTCTTTAAGGCTATTCGCAGATGATGCAGTTGTCTGTACCAAAGTAGTAATGCCAGGAGATAGTAATAATTTGCAGAACGACCTGCAGAGAATTGATGACTGGTGCATATTCTAGCAGTTGACCCTGAACATAAATAAATGTAACATATTGCGCAGACATAGGAAAAGAAATCCACTTCTGCACAGCTACACTATTGATGACAAACAGCTGGAGACAGCATCTGCTGTAAAATATCTAGGCATAACTATCCAGAGTGACCTTAAGTTGAATGACCATATAAAACAGATAGTGGGAAAAGCAGACACCAGACTCAGATTCATTGGTAGAATCTTAAGGAAATGTAACTCATGCACTAAAGAAGTGGCTCTATTCTTGAGTATTGTTCATCTGTCTGGGATTCCTATCAGGTAGGACTGATAGAGGAGATAGAGAAGATCCAATGAAGAGTGGTGCGTTTTGTCCCGGGATCTTTTAGCTGGCGAGAGAACGTTACAGAGATGCTAAACAAATTCCACTGACAGACATTACAAGAGAGGCATTGTGAATCATGGAGAGATTTAGTATTGAAATTTCGTGACAGCACTTTTCAGGAGGAGTCAGGCAGCATATTACTGCCCCCCCCCAATACGTCTCGCATATTGACCACGAGGAGAAAATTCGAGAAATTAGAGCCAATACAGAAGCTTACTGACAATTGTTCTTCCCACGCACTATTCACGAGAGGAACAGGATTGGAGGGATTATATAGTGGTACCGAAAGTACCCTCCATCATACACCAATAGGTGGCTTGCAGAGTATGATGTAGATGTAGCTGTTCTATTTAAAAAATAGGAAAGAGATGTATCAAAGTATTATCAGGATAAATAAAAAAACTGATAGCAAAGAAATGCCACAGCCAAAAATCAAGTTTGGCAGTCTGCTGTGTTGACTGCATGACTGCCGACATCGCTCTGTTACACACATTCAATGACGGATACTCAAGCTACAACATGAAAAAACAAGAACGTCAACAACTCAAACTTTATTAACTTTGGACCCCATATTATTATCATTATTTATTATTTATTTACTTTTTTTTAAAATTTGGTCACCTATGGACAGCATACAACTTAAGACTTATGGTGTTTCTTTTCCTTCCGTTCTTCCCAGTACTTCTTCATTTTCTCGCCAACTGCTCGTCTCAACTCATCTCTCCACACTCTCTTGGGTCGAGGTTTTGGCTCATTTTCTTCATAGTTAGCATTTTCTATCAATAGCCTGAAGTGATTCCTGTCACGTATTATTTCTTCTGCAACATCTATTTTGTTGGTTCTACTGCTTCTATCCATCCTACAGTTTTTTTTCAGCTTACTAACGTAATTAAAAATTTTCTTTGTAATCCGTGTTTCTTCCATTCTTTTTAAATGTTCATAAAATTTTAACCGTCTCTTCCTCATTGTATCTGTGATCTTTTCTATATTTTTGTATTTCATTTCTCCTTTTAATACACCTGTTTTCCTTGTTTTTCTCAGGACCTAGAGTTTTTCTTAATATTTTTCTCTCTCTTTTTTCTAGTTCTCTTAATTCGCCTTTATTATTCAATGTTAGGCACTCTGATCCGTATGTTGCTTGTGTCCTAATAACTGAGTTATAATGTTTAATCTTTGTTTGTATGGAGATTGATTTCTTATTGTAGTAGTTTTGTGTTAATTTATATGCAAATTCTAACTTTTTTTATTCTTTCTTTGTTTGTTATGTTATCCAGTCCATTGGCTTGGATCCACTCCCCCAGATATTTGGATCTAAAACTCTTTTAATTTTTCCATACTTTGTTTTCATAAACTTTTCTTTATTATGTTTGTGTTCTATATACTTGGTTTTTTTCATAGGATATTTTTAGCAAAGTCTTTTCAGCCATCTCATGTAACAGATCAAGCATAACTGTTGCGTCTGTTAGGTTTTCAGTTATCAATGCCATATCATCCGCAAAGGCTAAACATTTCACTTCAAATATATTCTTTCCTTGGCCCATGCTTATACCCTTTGTGCCTCTGTTTTTAATGTGCTTTCCCATGTTTTTACTATTTTATCTAAAACCAAGTTAAAGATAATTGGTGACAGTCCATCTCCTTGTCGAACTCCTGTTTTGATTTTGAATGGCTCAGAAATTTCGCCTTGAAACTTAATTCTTGATGTTGTATCTGTGAGCGTTTGTTCAACAAGTCTTCTGGTGTTTTCATATATCCCTGATTCATAAAGTATCTGAAATAGTGCTTGTCTGTCAACTGAGTCATAGACCTTCTTGAAGTCTACAAAAGTAATTACTGTATTTTTATTTTGTATAGCTCTCACTATCAAATTGTTTTTAAATTAAGAATCTGTTCTGCACATGATCTACCTTTTCTAAATCCTGCTTGATAATCTCGTATATTAGGTCCTGTTTGTTCCTCTATTCTATCTAGAAAGTATTTTGTATGTCACTGGTAACAAGGATATGACCCTGTAATTGTTGGTGTCTGTTTTATCTCCTTTTTTATGGAGAGGATGGATCAGTGCTTGTTTCTAGTAACTGGGTATGATTCCTTTTGTCCAAATGTCTAATTACTTTGTGAATTTTCTGCCATGTGGATAAGCCCCCTAGTTTCCACATTTCTGCTGCTATCCCATCCTCTCCTGGTGCTTTGTTGTTCTTCAATGCTTTGATAGTCTTTTTTTATTTCTTCTACTGTAGGTGGTTCCGATGGTGGATTTTCATGTTGTGGTTTTTGAAATTGTATTCTGTCATTAGGCTCTTCACAATTTAATAGCTTTTCAAAGTATTCAGCTAAAATTTGGCAGTTCTCTTTATTGCTTAAAACCATTTTTCCATTTTTATCTTTAAAATGTAAACTTGGTGAATGGAATCCTGTTAAAACTTCATGAAAGTCTTATAGTAGTCTCTAGTGTTGTTCCTTTTAAAGTCTGAATCCATTTCTTCTAATCTGTCTTTGTCATATTTTCTTTTCACTGATCTGATGATTTTTGCTGTCTTTTTCCTTTCTTCTTTAAACTAATCCAAGTATTCATGTTTCTTATTACTGGTCCATTTTTTTCCATGCCTTTAGTCGATTGTCGATTGCTTCATCACACAGTTCGTTCCACCATCTGTGTCTTGATATTCTTTGTGGTTGTCCCATTTCTTTAAATGACTCTAGCATTGTTTCTTTAATTTCTTCCAAATCATCCATTTTTCTTGTGTTTAGTATATCACAGAATTTGTCATGATTTTGCATAATAAATCTAGTGTTTACTCTTGGAAATCATCTTGGTTTTGGTTTAGGTTTGTTCGGTTGGAACATGGTCTTTATTTCAGTCAGATAATGGTCTGAGTCTATGTTTAGGCCCTTCTTCACTCTGATATTTTTTTGTAGTTGCGAGTTGTTATTGCCACATGGTCCAACTGATGTTCACCTGATTTGGATTAGGTGATACCCATGTTTTTTTTCTTTCTTGCAAGTTTCCTGAAACATATTTACATCAGTTTTAGATTAAATTGTTTACAAAAATCTATGAGTCTTTCTCCATTTCTGCTGGTTCTTGCATGTGCTGGATAATCTCCAGCTACTGATTTAAATTTTATTTCTTTGCCAACTTGTGCTTTAAAGTCACCCACTAAAATTTGTATATGTTCTTTTGGTAATATGGATGATTCGTGTTCTAGCATTTCCCAAAAATCTTCCAGTTTGTCAACATTTGTTCTGTTATGTTGGTTGATAGGTGCATGTGCATTTATAATAGTGTAACATTTATTGCCTGACTTGAATGTCAGAAATGAAATTCGTTCTGATGGGGAGCTAAAATTAGTTATTGATTCCGTAGGTTGCTGTTTGACCATAAATGCGGTCCCTAATATAGTTGTATTATTGGAATTTTTAATGGCTGGTTTTCCTTTTTAGATCCTGTATCCACCTGACTTTAATGCATTTTCATCCAGATACCTTGTTTCTTGAAGTTCTAATATAAGTGTGTTGTGTTGACTGAGAATGTCTGTTAGGTGTTTTAGTTTTCCAACTTTTATAAGTGTGTTGATGTTCAGAGTCCCCAGTAGATGTTTTTTCTTGGGTCTTATCTTTGAAGAAGTACTAGGAAGCTCTGACTCTTCCTTACATGATGTTCTAGGCTCTCCAGAATCCAAAGGCCTAGTTGCACCACCATGAACAGCAATGGAAGATTGGTTACTTCCTGGAGTAGTTTTCCTTTTGAAATTTACCACCATGTCGTAGGTTAAAGTTTGGTTCGGGGAAAGGTAGTTGAACCTTTCGATGATAAAAATTCAAGCATTTAGCTTAGAATTATAAGTGAGGCTGCCACTAACATTTGGGACAGATGACTTTTGTAGCCGCCCATTGTGGGAACAGACACTACAGTCTGTTGCTTTTATACAAAAGCCTGCCTCTTCCGCCAGTTCCACCGTTCTGATGACCTTCATCGCCCCATATTATATTAATAAAAATGTATGTTTTCGACACTCTTTTGATGTACAGCATGGCAAACAAAATTTTCTGTCATCATCTTTGACATCAGTTATTTCAAAACCTTTATAATGTGCAGCAAAAAGCCATAATACATTTCTCTTCATATTCAATGTAGTACATTCTTCCTAAACTTAATTAAAATCAGTGACCCACATGTTAGACCCTCCCCTTGCCACACACAAACAGAAATTATTTTAAGATTATTCCAGATAAGAAGAATAAAATCAACAAGACTTAACCAAATAATGCGTTTTTTTTGCGGTCTGAGTTTTATACAGGCAAGAGGTAATGAAAACAGTAAACAACTGTGGCATTGCAAAGTCCACTTCTAGAGCCTAATCAGCAAACAGTAACTGACGCAGAGACTGCCGCTAGGTGGTCCTATTTTTGCTTGCTACAGAAACTCTTATGTGATCTACCTGTGATATTGGCCTTATTCCCACTCTACGCATCATCACTGGACATGTGCGAATTACACATATCAAAACATTTGTATCATTCATCTGCACAACCAGCTGGTTTACTAAAACCACTTCATAATTTTTTTGAAATTCTAGATTTATATTAAGATACCTTGTAAAACTTATTGGAAAAACAAATCTGAGATCTGTGTTAATTTAGCATTATACAACTAGTCTCAGGTTCAGTATTGGCTATTCTAACAACCGATTTATTTTACAACCTGTCCACTTCAGAAGTAACCAATCAGGCTTGTGTACCCAGTTTTTATGGCTGCTAATAGTCCAATAGTGTTTGTGGCAGTGTACAGTGAGATCAGTTGCTGTGTGATATACTCTAGTCTTCTAGTCTGGAGGAAGAGTCTTTGGTACTGACAACTCAATAGTGTTGTTTCGTTGCCCCATGATTGCAGGAAACAAGGCGTGGTTGAGCAGACAGAAAGAACCACTTTTCAATTTGTTTCTTTGTGATGTTTTTAGTGTTTATTCTCTGCACCAATGCAGTGCAATTATTGGTGTAAGCCCAACAAAGCATGCTGCACAGCCAGGCTCATGAATTTGTGTGCTTGGTGAGGGACCACTTTGGCAAAGAAAAGGAAAAAGGTGATCCCAAATATTATGTTGCCCAGATTCTAAAGAGGAAAATAAGCAAAAATATTTGTTCTGGCAATAAGGAAAGAAAAGTGCAATCTAAATTGTGATAAGAATGACAGAAGGCTGCAAGCACCAGGAAAAAGGTAACTGAGGAAGAAGCAACTGACAGCTTTGGACAGTTTTTAAGAACGCACTATTCATCGTCATAACTATTATAACAGAAGGGAACTTCCTGCACTACCAGAAGTGCTTTTGTCACTTCAGAGAAGTGATCTTAAACTGCAACAAATTTTCATTGTGTGCAGTGCTCAAAGACAAAGGCTTCAGTTATTTTGTGTTTGACAGACATAATATATTAATAATGGCTGGAAAGGACAGTTGTTTGTTCATAGTGGTGCAGATTTATGTGTAGAATCATGAATGTGATATTTAAAAGTATTGTACAGCTAGATAAAACTTGGGTTAAGGCTAGCCAATCATTATGTGGGGGCCGGAGTGATGGAATTCCTGAGAGGACAATAACAGTGCCGTTGGAAAATGAGGGTAAATTACTGTTTTACATCCAAGTATGTTGGAAGTTTTGTGCCAAACTGCCTGTTGTTGTTGTTGTTTGGTCCCAAAAATACAGGTGATTATCACGAATAGGTGAACATTAGTTTTCAGGAAGTGGTTCAGAACATGCTTCTGGCATCAGACAAGGCAATCTTTGATTATCATGGATAATGTAATTTGAATAGTATGAATAATGTAATTTGTTTCTTTATTTATTTATTTGTCCAAAAATCATTTTAGTATGTAGTTTGCACATGTGATATAGGACAATGGTAAACCTAGTTAATTTACAATACAGTAGTCATTTTAACTACATTGTTGACATAATCAAAATGCATAATAATATAGATTGGTGTACTACATTGCTTCTACATGTGATAATAGCAGTTATTAAGTGAGATGTCATGATAAGCACAATGTAAACTATATTATGAATTGGCAACTAGTAAAATTTGATAAATGAGGTTTACTTGTTACTATGTTCCATAAATTCAGTTCAAGCAAGAGCTGTTTTAACTTTATTTTAAATGCATTTAATGTTGGTATGCTTTTTAGGTAAGAAGGCAAATGGTTATATAACATAGCTCCAGTCTGATCCACTCCTCTTTTGCATAAGTTTGTATTTACTGTGTTCATGAGTAGGTTCATCTGCTGCCTAGTTTCATATGTGTGTATATCATAGTTATGTCTGAAGAGATTTTCCTTCGTTAAGATGCTCCCTTTCATAAAAATTAGTATTTCATATATATACAAGCAAGGCAGCAGCAATATTTTGAGACTTTTAAAAAGAGGTCTACAGAAATCCTTACATATAGCTTTTTTTATCACCCTGATAATCTTCTTCTGTATTTTAAATGTTTTTGTAGAATTTATGGAATTCCACCAAAATATTATTCCGTTCATAAGTAGTGACTGTGTACTACAGTGGTACATTGTCGGCACTGATGAACAGCTTGTATTCTGAGTGACGATCCTAACAGCATATGGTAGTGAATTCAGTCTCTTATTTAAATTTGTTATGTGCACCTCCTACTTCAGATCTGCCTGAACCTGAATGTTTCACTATCTTTGTGTGTTATTTCTGTAATCTGCTGACAATTACTCAGGTACAATTAAGTTGTTCATGGTAAGACACTGACTTTGGCAACAAGAGAAGACTTCATTCATGGAAAATATGAGATGTGGATAGGAGAGAATATTTGAAGAAGTTGTAGAGTTAGTTACTAAGTTTGCATTTGTTGTGAAGTACACCAAATAACTTTGATATTAAAGCATACTAGAGACTAAATAGTTCTTTACAGTTTTTTTAGTTTATGTATTACAGCAAGTAACTGTAAATAAAATCAGTCTTACAAATACAAATTGCATGTCACCAAGATATTTCTTCTTGCCATAGGGAATGTGAGTAGTAGCGAATGGCACAGGCAGCTGTAAGCCGAGTCCGGCAGCATTGTGAACTGTCAATGCCAATAATTTCTCTCACAGATTATGATTTCACTGTTTTTCATAAAGTAGTAATTTGGTTAGTTATACCATATCTCTAAAACAGATTCGAGATATGGACAAGAAAATATAGGAAATGATACAGCTCAAGAAGAGGGTTAAAATTCATCTCTTTCTTCCAGATTTGCCAAATGTGATTTTACGCTGGAATTTCTACTTTCTTGTGAAAAACAGTTGTGAAACTCTTACATAATTATGATTTTGAATATGTTAATGGAAAGACTGGACAAAAGCAGTAATCACACCAATCTTTAAACATGGAAACAGAAAAGATTGTAACAACTACAGAGGTATCTCTTTAATCAGCGTTGTGGGTAAAATCTTCTCAGGTATTGTTGAAAGGAAAGTGCGAGTATTAGTTGAGGACCAATTGGATGAAAATCAGTGTGGGTTTAGGCCTCTTAGAGGCTGTCAGGACCAGATCTTTAGCTTACGGCAAATAATGGAGAAGTGTTATGAGTGGAACAGGGAATTGTATCTATACTTTATAGATCTAGAAAAGGCATATGAGCGGGTTCCTAGGAGGAAGTTATTGTCTGTCCTACAAGATTATGGAATAGGAGGCAAACTTTTGCAAGCAATTAAAGGTCTTTACATGGATAGTCAGGCAGCAGTTAGAGTTGACGGTAAATTGAGTTCATGGTTCAGAGTCGTTTCAGGGGCAAGACAAGGCTGCAACCTGTCTCCACTGTTGTTCATATTATTTATGGATCATATGTTGAAAACAATAGACTGGCTGGGTGAGATTAATATATGTGAACACAAAATAAGCAGTCTTGCATATGCAGATGACTTGCAGATTCGATTGAAAGTTTGCAAAGTAATATTTCAGAGCTAGATCAGAAATGTAAGGACTATGGTATGAAGATTAGCATCTCCAAAACGAAAGTAATGTCAGTGGGAAAGAAATATAAACAGATTGAGTGCCAAATAGGAGGAACAAAGTTAGAACAGGTGGACGGTTTCAAGTACGTAGGATGCATATTCTCACAGGATGGCAACATAGTGAAGGAACCGGAAGCGAGGTGTAGCAAAGCTAATGCAGTGAGCGCTCAGCTACGATCTACTCTCTTCTGCAAGAAGGAAGTCAGTACCAAGACTAAGTTATCTGTGCACCGTTCAATCTTTCGACCAACTTTGTTGTACGGGAGCGAAAGCTGGGTGGATTCAGGTTACCTTATCAACAAGGTTGAGGTTACGGATATGAAAGTAGCTAGGATGATTGCAGGTACTAGTAGATGGGAACAATGGCAGGAGGGTGTCCACAATGAGGAAATCAAAGAAAAACTGGGAATGAACTCTATAGATGTAGCAGTCAGGGCGAACAGGCTTAGATGGTGGGGTCATGTTACACGCATGGGAGAAGCAAGGTTACCCAAGAGACTCGTGGATTCAGCAGTAGAGGGTAAGAGGAGTCGGGGCAGACTGAGGAGAAGGTACCTGGATTCGGTTAAGAATGATTTTGAAGTAATAGGTTTAACATCAGAAGAGGCACCAATGTTAGCACTGAATAGGGGATCATGGAGGAACTGTATGAGGGGGGCTATGCTCCAGACTGAATGCTGAAAGGCATAATCAGTCTTAAATGATGATGATGATGATAATGGAAAGCCCATGATGGACTAAAACCAGGACTTTTTTGCCTGGAAGTTTAAATATTTAACAGTCTTCAGTGTGCCTGTCTGCAACTCAGCATTTTCTGAATATATTAAACATATTTTTAAAAAGTCAGCATAGCACATGTGTAGCTGTATAAAGCAGATTTTCCCGTGAAAAAATATTTGTTCATATTGGAAATTAATCTTAATAATTGCTTGTGGCAATAGGTTGACTGCTAAAACTAGTATCAAGTTTGATACTAAAAACATGAACAAGGTTTAATAATGATGTTAAGAAATTGTAGAAGGCTTCTGCAATTACTGTGGAGGAGAATACAGTTATTGGACCTGACATTTGTTCCATTATTATTAGTGCTGTTTCCCTTTTCTTCATCTCTCCATATTCACAGTTTTCATAAGCATATAGTAGATTAGCCAATTGCTCCCATAGAGTACCAGTCACTGTCTTCATCTGCTCCCCCCCCTCCTGCCTCCCCCCCTTTCCAGTATCTGCATTTATTACAAGGTAAGGTTAAGCCACTGGACTCAGATTCTGGTAGAGTTAGCTGCATACAGCCATCCATATTTATGTTTCCTTGATATCTCTTAATCAGTTATGGCAAAAATCCAGGTTGATTCCCTTGAAAAGGGCAGAATAGATTTTTTCCCCTGGTTTCCAGTTCAAGCTTGCATTATGTCTGGACCTGATTCTCTTTATCCAGTATTTTGAAAGTTTACTACTTCCATCTTTCAGATAAGAATCTCCCGGCTATCATACTGTAAGACACAAACAACAGAATTTCCAAATATAGGCACAAACGTACAAACAATCCATATACTAATACAAGCAGTTGCTGACAAAAACGAAGAAAAGGACAGGCAATGAGGGTGGAGGCAGACATGGTGACGGTGATCGTCGCCGTGATATGAGGTCACTCCAACAAGTGACTAGGTGGGCATCATGAAGCAGATGAAGGATGGTGCATGACTGGTGACCATGTAACTTCTTGGCCAGACTCCAATCCCCATTGGTGTAAACCTGTAGAAACTCAAGAAATATGTCAGGGTGTTGTCTGTAGGAGGAGTCTGCAATATACTTCTTCTTTTGAACCTTGAAAGTGTGGACAAGATGGTCTGCCTCATCATTAGATTTGGGGTGAAAAGGAGGAGCAGTCACATGGTGAATGCCTTGATGGGCTCAAAAACTGTGGAAGACATAAAAAAAATAAAATAAAATTGGAATAACATTGCTTACTAGGCGTGTATAACACAACTCATTGCCAGTACAGTGCTGCCTTTATTGTTAACCTAGCCTGCTTTGTTCATCTGCAGTGATTATTTTTGGTAGCACTGTTTTGTTCTTGTATCATTTTTTATGATGGAAAGTGTAAGTGAACAATGTGCAGCTGTGAAATTTTATTTTCTGCTCAGTAAAAATGCTGATGAAACTGTTTTACTGTTGAAAACAGCTTGCCAAGATGACTCTATGGGAAAAACTCAAGTGTACAAATGGTTTGCTTGATTTAAAAATGGCAACATGTCAATTGATGACAAATCTCATTCTGGATGTCCATCAACTGCCCGAATCGATGAAAATATTGAAAAAATTTATGAGCTTGTGTTCACAGACCGTCAGTAGACAATTGATCAACTATCAGAGATTCGTGGGTTATTTTGTTTGTCAAAAACTATCTGATTTGTGACAAACAGGAGACTGATTCTTTCACTACTACAAGGCATCTGCACAGACAGCCATCTCTGTTAGACAGTTGTTGGCTAAAAGAGTTGGCCATGTGTTAATGTCACATACAAAGCTGTATATTTACCTACTAAAATGTACTTTAAACAATGCCAGTGACTAGCTAGGCTTTTATATTTGTGTATGCATCGAATATTATCAAGAGGTTTGTTACTGTTTGTTTATGAGCAGGCAACTTCATTGTATACTAAGATAAACAGGTATTGCAAAGATGTAACAACTACCAAAGAAAATAAATTTCTCGTAAGCTTTCCTGTCCTACCGGACACTGAGTCAAAAAATCACCTGCTTGTAACAGGAATTTCTTTGACCAAGACAGTTTGACACTTAGCCAACTGTCATTCAGTCAAGATGGTGTACTCAGTAATGAAACAAAGCAGTAGTCTCTGCCAGAAATATCGACTCTTAGACAGTGTATCTAATAGTGTATTTTAATATGACAGTATGCTATCTTAGGCAATTTATAACACTTATAAGTAAGCATTACGAATATGGATTGTTACATGATTTTATCACTTTTTATGTATTTCAGTGTTATTGTCTAATCTGCTTTCAGAAAACACTTGATAATGGCACTTTGAAGCAGAAATCATGATTGTGTAAGTGTAAATGTAACACTGTAAATAAACAACAGTCTAATCACGGTACTGACTTAAATATATTATGAATGTGGCCCTGCATTATGAAAAAATTATTCAGATAAATCATTTGTGAAGATGAACTGACCCTGGCAGGTTTAGCCAATAACTTGTCTGGGCAAACACTAGGTATCTATGATAGATTGAGCATTAACTGAAACTTTAAAAGTTACTGCAGAGGTGTAGCTGACCATTTGGTTTTTTAACAAAACCTGAGGGTAGTTGACCACTCAATGGATGGAAGAGGCTGTATGACACCGACGACATCAGCCTGTGCAATTCTGATTTCACTTGATCACACAGAGCCACTGGATAATGGAGCACATGGAAAAAAGTGCAGCCAAGCTATAGGTTTCAGGGTATTGTGGGCTGCAAAATTAGTGACAGAGCCTGTAAGGGACTTGGTTGGAAACGACGCACACTGTATCCAAAATGGAAAAAACCAAAACCATTTGAAGCATCCATACTGAACAAATTTGCTGTACCAGCATCATTCACTACCAAAAAAGTCAAGGAACAAGCCACAGATATATATATTGTGGGAGCCATAAATAGTCCCAAAATTGGAATGTGCTGCTTGTTGTAACTCACCAAATGTCGAGTAACCCTCAAGCTGAAGATCCCAAACCCACATAAGTTTGTGAGTTCAGCAAAATCATGTGTCCACTTGTAGTCTCAGCTCTTTGTTCATCACTCACATTTGATAAACAGTTTGTTATGATTCGTACGTACTGAAGACACACAATTAAAATCCATGTCCATGAGCACAGTAGGTGGCTGGAAACGACACACAGATGTTTTATGTCATTTTTTCCTAAAGTTGTTGTAAGTTTGTTGTCAGTCACCAGCACTTAGGGCATGCTGTTCTACCACATTGCACGAAATAGTGTGGGCAAGATGGGAGCACAGAGTGCTGCCATTGCTATGGTTGTTGTTTGTCATGTCGCTGTCCAGTGCGGTACAGAGGCCACTTTTGTATGGCTACCACATAGTCCTCCTCCCCCCTCACTGCCACCTGGGAACTGACTGCCTCTAAGCAACCAGGAACAGGAGCTAACACAGCATTTTTGTGCCAAGCTTTAATTTGATCACCAGCAGGACAAGATATTTTGAAAGACTGAGCAACATTTAGCACTCAGCCAAAAATGGATCTCACTCTGCAGTGCATGTTGACGCTGCTCCTTGTCAAGAGCCAACCCAATGATGACACCATGGACCATAGAATCAGCATAGGAATCACGACGAGCATCAGTAACAAACCGACATTTATGACTAAGGCCACGGAGTTTGTCTGCCCAAGGCTGGTAGGACTGGTAGACTGTTTATGACAGCAGTAGAACTCTACACATGCTGCAGAACTTCACACATGCTGCAGTGACGTGTGTGTGTGTGTGTGTGTGTGTGTGTGTGTGTGTGTGTGTGTGTGTGTGTGTGTGTGGTGATAATTTGACAACTTATACATTTCATTGAACAAAATTAATGCAGGTTACTGGAGTGGGGCTTACTGGCACAGCAACTGGTAGAAATGAGGAGAAGTCCAATAAAGAAACAAAGCCTTACACATGTCTGCATCTGTGACACCGGAAGCAAGGAAGTGTTGCCTAAGCCAGTTCACATGAGCCTCCCAGTCTTGGGAGGGGGAAGGGTGGCAGGTATGCCATCAGCATGCAAGCCTGCCAAGCCGATGTGGCCAACAAGTTCATGATAGCAACCATAGTAGCCTGCTGCTGCTGAAGGAGAGATTGGAGCACTTCCTCCATAGACAAAAGCACCGAAGGAACAACCAAAGAGTCTGAGCATGTGGACGTGAACACCATACTCTTCGCCATTTGTATAATATGAATGTACCAACGTTTATTCTTCTACCACATACAAGTGAACAACAGCCGAGAGCACAGACACAAACATAGAAACAGTCCAAGTACTGATACAAGCAGTTGCTGCCAATAAGTATGACCACATTGTGAGGGCGAGTGCCTCGTGCACTGTGCTTATAAAAGAGGAGGGTCATGGTAGGCAGCGCAGCAGATGCTGCACCCTGTGCACAAGTCTTGTGGACCACCACAGGCAGCCTCTGGGACTGGCCCATCTTATTCAAAGTGTAGTGCACTGGTAACCTGGTGCCACAGCATGTATTCAAGTATTATGGACAGGGTTATAACACTTAATGTTGGGTTAACCTTGGCTCTCTTCTCATGTGCATATGCATCATTACATTACTAAGGGAGAGGAAAAATGTCGTTTTATTAAAGGCTGTCAACATATTTTCAGTCTAGTTTTTTCTAGATTTGCTCACTCTGCATTTCTTGTATATTTTGTTCACATTTTTCTTGTCTCAGCATTTGTTATCACACCTTACTTAGTTAGAATGATAACTTATTATTTGACATTGGTGTGGAAGTAAAGAAATGTATACTTAAGTTGTTCACATAAAATAAAAGTAACCCTGACCTCAACCTGAAGGTTGATTATCTTTACTAGGGATGGTACTGTGGGATAGACGTGGTACTATGGGAAGTGCTTATGATAACTACAATCCTCTCTAGGTGTTGGGTCTGTAGATGACCTAATATGGCCAAAACTGGTCATTAAAATAATATTTAAAATTGTGATATAGATCATGCTTTGTTCTTGAATTCATGGACTTATCATCAAATCAGTAGTTCCCTCAAACTGGGTAGGCATCCATTGTTTAGGATACATGATGACACCATTGAAGCCAGTAGGGATATTACATTAAAGAGGTTCAAAGATTTGTTTAAAACTATTATAGTTTATCTAATTTGATGTGGTTAATAGATACTGGAGCGCATATATTCTCAAACATTTGTCACAAGATAGTTGATATGCTACCTCTGAACACTTGCAAATTGCAGAATCATGTTGTAGGAAGAGTATGTATGCCTTTTGAGAAAGGCTTCTCTTTATCTCTATGAAATGTCTTCCAGAGCTACTTTAAAAATCAATCAATATTTAGATCACGACCTCAGTTGCATTATACCAAGGAAGTGGAAAATTCAGTGTTAAAATTGCTCAACAAAAACTGTTTTATGCCTTTTTGAAAGAGAATATTGAATAATTAAATACTGTAAGTACTACAGGAGGAAACAGGTGATAGCCAGAAAAGTGTCTTTTAATAACTAAACAGTCCGAATACAAAAACAATTATGAAAAGGATAGTTGCTACTCGCCATATAGCAGAGAAACTGAGTTGCAGATAGGCACAACAAAGGCCTTGTTGGCCGAAAACGTTCTGTGAGAGTCATTTTGTTGTACCTGTCTGTAACTCAGCATCTCCACTATATGGTGTGCAGCAACTATCCTTTTCATAACATTGTGGCTTTCTATCATGGATTTTGCATTGTTTGGCTATAAAAAAAATTCATTATTTGTAACGTTGTGTGATAAAGATTGTGTTACGTCCGCACTGAATGTAACTTCAGGAAGTAGTGGTTTAATATATCTCATATAAATTTTGAGATTACTTTTGTTCTTTACCTAATTAAATTGTATTAGTTTTTTAACGAAACTATTATGAACTACGACAGAACAACATAACTACAGAACATATTGTGTGACATTTTTTAACCATTCTTTATATACTTGTCACTTGCATTTCATAATTTTATTCACAAAGAACTTGGTTTTAAAATCTATATTTTAAAACTGTGACACACAGTATTACAGTGAATCATGACAGTTGCAGCCATCTTGAGATGAAGTACAATTTCTTAAACTAATAAAAAATATTAGTTATAAAAGCAACCATTTATGGAGCACTGTACACAGAATCTGTATCTTTCAAAAGTTATGACTCATTTTATGAATGCTGAGCATTTTAAAGAATTTGGTAACAGGGTATAATACATGTAGATAAAGGAGGTCAGCACAAATGGTCATAAGTTTGTTTAACCCATCGGAGAGCATTGTGGAAATGTTGAGAAACGTAAATTGGCAGATACCTGAAAAAATAAATAAACTATCATGTGACAGCGTACTTACAAAATTTCGGTAGCCAGCTTTAAGTGTGTTATGATACCCTACTTTGGGACAACGAAGACAAGGTCAGACTAATAACAGCATGCACAGAGGCATTTAAGCAGTCATTCTTCCCACACTTCATATGTGATTTGAATGGTAAGAAAGCCTTAAATGTGCTACAGGGAAATAACCTCAGCTATGCACTTTATACTGGTTTCTGGTGTATGTACGTAGATGAAAAAATGACGAAAGGCACAAAAACTACAAAGAGAATTTTCCTCCCCTATTTCATCTTCTTATTGTGTTCTCCCTCTCCCTTATCATTTTTAATTTGTTATAAAAGTATTGCCATGTACTTTATATGTTAAATGAGCATATGGCTCTAATTTTTACCAAACGTCTTCAGTTTCTAATCTAGACTCTGTTTTTAATTTGTGTGTGTGTGTGTGTGTGTGTGTGTGTGTGTGTGTGTGTGTGTGTGTTCGTGTGTGTGTGTGGGTGTACATTTGCATGATGTAATGAGCAATTTTCCATTTAATCATGAAGAAATGAGAACTAATGTTGTGAGATAATGCAAAAATAATTCCAGGACACAAATGTCATATATAAATAGAAATGTTGAGCGTTGCCAATGTTTAACCAATTTGCATTCCTCATGCTATACCACATGTGACATTTGGTAGTCTTGTAACACTATAATTCCAAAATATAGCTTTGTTTTTCTGTTCTTGATACAGGTACAAATAGACAGGGTGTAATATCTCACACTTTTCCCCAGTCTGTTTAGTTTCATGGTTGTAATGTAGCTTTTTTATTTTATTACAATCGTATTGACCAACTAGGATCATGTTAACAACTTCAGTTCCTCTTCTTCCTTTGTTGTTGTTTTCCTATTTTTCCAGTATTTCCTCATTTTCTCCCTATGAAGTCTCTTCCTTTCTTCTGTCCATGTTGTTCCCGATTTTTTATTTCTTCTGCTTTGAAAGCCTTCCAAATTCAGTATTTTATATTTAAAATGTTTTTTTTTTCTGCTATTTCTGATTCTTTGATATTGTTTCTTTCTAGATCTTTCCTTACTTCTGTAATCCATGCTATTATCGATTTCTTCTACCAGAAATATAGGAGTATTTGTTTTGTTAGTCTATTTCCATCCAATCGGTAGAGGTGTCGGAAGAAGGTTAATCTTCGTTTGACCATTACTTCAGATATTTTCTCTGTATTTTTGTAGATCTCCTCATTACTTCTTATTTTCCAACCCTCTGCAGTTTTTATTGCAGCCAATATTTTTATAGTAATCCTTCTTTCCAGTACCTCTAGTGAAAATGAATGCTGTAAGTCATAATCAGTCTTAAATGTTGATGATGATGATGATGATGACTACTTCTAGTTTGTCCATCTTATAGTTCATCGTTAGGCATTCAGATCCATGTAAATATTCTGGTTGTGCCACTGTGGTGTAGTGTTTTAGTTATGTTTTTCCAGATATATATTCTTGTTGTAAATATTTTTGGTTAAAGCATATGCTCTTTCTATTTTGTTAATTCTTACATCTATTGCAGATTTTTCTAGTCCATTCTGTTGGATAGTTTCTCCAAGATATTTAAATTTATTTATTTGCTCTATTTTACCTATTTGTGTTTCTATGAATTTTGGCACATTTTTTATATTTGTCATTAATTTTGTTTTTTCAACTGAAATTTGGGACCAGATCTGTTTGATATTTTTTCCAGAAGTTTTATTTGAATAAATGCTTCTGTCAGGTTTTCTGAAAGTATTTCAAAATCATCTGCAAAAGCCAAGCAGTTTACCTTAATTTCATTTGTTTTCCTTCCCAGGGTTATTGGTTCAATTTTGTGATTTTTTTTTTAGCTCCGAAATCCAGATCCTTACAATTTTTTTCTAGAGCACAATTAAACAGTAAGGTGATAAACCATCACTTTGTCTTAACACCAGTTTTTATTTCTAATGGCTGAGATACTACTTCCATAAATTTGACTTTAGATATTATACCTGTTAATGTTTCACGAATTATATTTGCTAATTTTGATTTAACACCAAATTCTCTAATGTTTTTCTGTCTACACAATCAAGTGCTTTCTTAAAATCAATAAATGACACTATTATTGGTTTGCTGGTTAACATTCTATGGCGAATTATTGACGTTAAGTTAAAAATTTGTTCTGCACAGAATCTTCACTTTCGAAAACCACCATGATATTCTCCCAGTATCTACCACTCTGTTCAGGAGAATTTTTTATTTTTTTTTCCAGTGTTTTGATGGCTTCATGAATTTCTAACTCTGTTAGTGGGAAATCTTCCTCTATATTTTGAGGTCTCACTGGAAATGCTAATTGATCTGTTGGAACTGGACAGTTTAACAGCTTTTCAAAAAATTTTGCTAATATTTCACAATTTTCTTTGTTATTTAATCCCATTTTGCCATTTTCATCTTTGAAAAAAAGTACTTGGTGCTTGGTATCCTTTAAGTATGTGTTTAAAAGTTTCAATAAGCTGAGAATTTTAAAAGTTTCTTTTGATTTTCCGGATTTTTTTGATGTTTGTTTTCTTTGTTGTCTGAATTGTTCAAGGTCTTCCTCTTCTTTTGAACATCTCCATTTTTGAGCTCTTTGTATTACAGGGTGTATACGACCTGGGAGATCCGGGAGAAATCCGGGAATTTTTTCATCCGGCAGAAAACCGGGGAAAACCCAAGAATTTTTTAGAATTCCGGGAATTTTTCATTGTTTTAGTTTTCAGTTAAATTTTTGTAATTTTTACTGGTAAGAACAGATACTCTAACAAAGGATATTACTGTATCCCACTATTGCAGAATGCTACTTCAACAATGAAACATAAACGAGAGAAAAAACGAAAATAACTTAAATTGCAAAGGAAATGCGCCATATACAACAACGACACACAGTGCTCTTGCAAGCATCTGCCAACAGCAAAATGTGTTAAAGGCTTTAGGAAGACTATGCGTGCATCATAACAACAAATTGCCTCCGATGAGCGTGAAATCACAACTGTTTACATTAGATCCGTTTCAGCAGTTTCGAGAGGGCTCATGTGCATGTGCAGTTGAGTCGCGTTTGAGCAGTAGATTCTCCCGTTTCTGGTTACAGGAATGTGACCGTTGGCTGTGCAAGCAGTCGCAGCAAGCAGCTAGATGCTTCCGGGAAAAGGGGGCGCCAAATTAATATTCTTGAGGAAAACAAACTTGTTTCACAAAGCGCCTACATCCAGCGCACGTTGGGCTATCGATTATTCATATGGTTTTGAGACGCATCCCTGTTGCAGGGTTTACACGACCCGGGACAACTGGGAAATCCAGGAAAAACTCAGGAATTTTCTTATCCGGCAGATAACTGGGAAAAAAACCGGGAATTTTTCATTGTTTTAGCTTTCAGTTAAGTTTTTATAATTTTGACTGGTAAGAAGTGACTCTCTAGCAAAGAATGTTACTATATCCTGCTACTGGAGAATGATACTGCAGCAAAGAGAGAAAAAAAGAATGTTACTATATCCTGCTACTGGAGAATGATACTGCAGCAAAGAGAGAAAGAAAGAGAGAAAAAATAAAACTTTAGTGGCAAAGGAAATGCGCAATTTACAACAACAAAACACCGGGCACGGACAAGCATCTGCAAATAGCAAAACTATGTCAAAGGCCGTAGGGCGAAGACCATGTAATTCTTCGTAACAATAAATTGCTTGCTATAAGCATGACGTCACAACTGTTCACATTCGGTTCGTTTGACCAGTCGCCAGCGGGCTGATGCCCATGCACAATTGACCCCCGTATGAGCAGTACCTTCTCCACTTCCCGCTACTTGAAGTGTGGCTGTTAGCTGTATGGGCATTAGCAGCAAGCAGCCAGATGCTAATGGAAAAAAATTTTTCTTGCGAGCCCTAACTGCCAGATTCGCTCATGCGCAGAGTTGTCGGAGTTGTAGTGTGGAGGGGATTACTCTCCACGTGCCCCCGTGTTTACGTTTAGTGATATCACTGCTTCTTTTCGTTTATACTCCTACGTCAAATGAAAACAATACTCCTACGTCAAATGAAAACAAAATGGATTGCTATCAAGTGAATTAAAATACATTCACATAATTACGGAGGGCAAAAATATATTTTTAATTTCAGTTTTCTGATTTTATCTTATTTCCAAGTTATTAGCAGTCAATCATTAATCGCCATGCAGAACAATGAAGTTATTTTTGCAAGATTGCTAAAGAAATTTGGCTTTATTAATCTTTCACCTGAGGCAATCATTTTATTTGAAACGAAGTGTTTAATTCCACAGTATTGGTTAGTTCCAACTGTTCGCTGAATTTCAAGTGCACTTTATCATCATCTGCCATGTGTGGCATTATGCCATAATAAAGAAACAGAAATTAGATCGTAGAGTACTGGTACTCCAAGAAAATCTACAACCCAAAAACCACACTGAAAAACTTAATATCACACGGGACCTACTTCATTGTGAATCTGTAAAAAACCAATATGCTCTTCAAGCCGAATTATGCATTTTAGCATGGTTTATGAAATTCCGATGCTCTTGGGTGTTTCCTCTGATGCCCTGTTTCTTTTATATTGTAATGTAAGCTCTCTTAGTGCTTTATACATGCAGGCCCGGTTGGACGAGCAGTTCTAGGCGCTACAGTCTGGAACCGCGCGACCGCTTCGGTAGCAGGTTCGAATCCTCCCTCGGGCATGGGTGTGTGTGATGTCCTTACGTTGGTTAGGTTTAAGTAGTTCTAAGTTCGGGGGGACTGATGACCTCAGAAGTTAAGTCCCGTAGTGCTCAGAGCCATTTGCTTTATACATATTTACATGTGGGCTTCATACGCCACTGCAGCTGCTGACGCGCAATAATGCCTGTTTTCTGGCGCTCTCTGGCAACTGGTAAATCGAACCTATTTCTAACAGTCTCCAGATAGTATTGCGAAAGGTGGTTTGAAAAGCGTTACTTTCAAAGTAAATTTCTTTTTACGCAAGATGAATTACGTTACGTGTGAGAAAGTGGGATGGATTTCTAAATCACAGAGCGTTTAAAATTGAGCAGTTTGAGGACCAGCCACTTACAAGAATTACGAGCCCAGACATTTGTCATAATTTTAGATTTACTGGCACATTTGTGTGATGAATCTTAAAGTATAACACACGCAAAAAAGATTAATATTACATGTGAAAGCTTAGCTTTTCTTGTCGCTATCCTATGTACATTAATTTAAAACGTTAACTTTTTTTCGTTGTGTGTTCGCGCTACGTAACCAGTGACTTGCTATTGGCTGACTATAACACGTGTCTTATGCTCTGAATATCTGCTGTCATGGGCTGACGAGATCACGTGGCATGAGATACTGTATGGTTGGCTTACGAAATGACATCGCAACCTCGGTTTAAACGCTGGGGAAACTAACACGCTGTGTTTGGTGCAGTTCGAATTTATACTTTCGTAATACGAAAATATGCAGTGTATGTTGCTGCAAATGAAAGGTCTTTCTAAAACTTCTCTCTTTTTTTCATTAAGTCTTTCCAAAACTTCTCTCCCCCGTCTTTTTTTCCCCGAGAAGCTCTATGCGAGTGTATAAAACGTCAACCATTCAAAGGATTGATAAGTTTTACAGGTCCGAGGGAAAATTTATGGAAAACCTACTGTCACTTAGCACGGAAAAAGTGTATTTTCGCCCGGGAAAAAGCACATTTTTTTAAACGGGATATCAGGGAAAAATCCGGGAATTTTTTTTTCCTTGTCCCCGTATACACCCTGTTTTAGTGCTTCTTCACACTCCTCATTCCATGGCTTGTTTTTATTCTTGCCATTCCTAAAGTTTTCTCTGCTGCTTGAGTTATTTTCATCTGGAGTTCACGCCAATCACCTTTACTTGTCTCAGTTTCTTCTCTAAATTTTTGTATATTTTCTTTTGTAATATTAGCTGTAGTGGTGTTGTATCTGATCACTTTCTTGTTTGCCTGTTTCGTTTTAGATGGGAGAAATTTTATTTTTATCTTAGAGAGACAATGATCTGAATCGAATTCTCCATTTCTGACTATTTTAACATTCATAATTTTGTGATCTACCTTTTAGATATGGCTACGTGTTCCAGTTGAAATTCTCCTAGGTTTGGATTTGGATGTCTCCCAAGTTTTGGAGTAAAAATAATTACAAATTGTGAGCTCCCATTCTTCACAACACTACTGCCACCTATATCATGGCCACAGGCATTTACTTAATTAATTTATTTATTTTTTGTTCCTACTTCTTTTGATGCCAGTTAGGAGCTCACTTGAGCACCTGTTGCCAACTCAGTTTATCGTCAACAGGGGAGGAAAAGGAAAAAAAAGATAGTGAGTCTGTGTGTCCAGGTAGCAGTAGTAGTGTGTGGACATAAGCCAGAAGTGGATTCTTGTTTTGTAACTGATTTTGCTTAATATTGTGCACAGTTGATGAAAAATTTTGTGTGTATGCGTGTGGGTGCGTTTGGTGCCTCAGTGTGTGCATGTATGCATGTGTGTATTCAAATCACTTTTGTTAATAAGTAATGTCATTATTTTCATCAGTTTATAGAGAAGTGAAAATTAATTATTAAGACTGAAATGGCTAATTTGTTACAGGAAAACAAGGAGGACACAAGAAAGTAGGTAACGCCTCTCGTACACTTGCACATAAGCAAGATGTAGAGAATGTTATGAGAGACATTACTGCTTACAGGGAAAATCTGTTTCTTCATCCAGTCATTAATATAAAGTTGTGATCTTTTTGATGTGGTTTATTTTATATTTGTAAATATGCTGTATTTATATAACAATATTATTAAAATTGATGTCAGTTTTTTACAATCTGTGTTGAGTTTTTGAAAATTCCTTCTTCCCGATTCCTTTGAAACACACACACACACACACACACACACACACACACACACACACAATGTGATGTTGTAGATCTGAGGATGAACTTTCCAGTATGACAAGAAAATGTCTGAACGTACATTCAATGTTACATTTGTGTTCTGCCTACCACAAATCATGGATAAAAAATTGCAAAGAAAGAGAGAGAGAGAGAGAGAGAGAGAGAGAGTGTGTGTGTGTGTGTGTGTGTGTGTGTGTGTGTGTGAGAGAGAGAGAGAGAGAGAGAGAGAGAGAGAGAGAGAGAGAGAGAGTAAACAATGTTACAACTTAACAATGGAACACACTAGGATTACAAGCCTGATCAAATCCCAGTCCAATATATAGCTTTAACGTCACAAAAAGTGTACTCACAGAGAGTAAAAAAAAATTCCAAATTGTGAGCTCCTATTCTTCATGACACTACTGCCATCTATATCATGGTCACAAGCAGCACTTTAACCTATTTACACTCTTCATTGTCTTGAGTAACTGAGAATGAGCCATCAACTGGAGACAGACTCTCATTTATTAAATGATTTTGTAGTGTGAAACTGGTTCTTAACCAGCCATTAATGCAATTCACATTTTCCCCTGGTTTCAGTTATCCAAGACTGGTTCTTACAGCAGCAAATTAATGCAGTCTACATTTTTTCGTGGTTATGATTAGCTGAGAAACAGAAAATGTGATAGATCTCATTTTGGTTCAACCATAAAGTATATGTCATTTAATAAATATTGGAACACTGTATGGGACAAAGATGCAATATAAGCATGCCTGCACCAAAAAGAGATATGCGCAAAATGAAAGATGAACATATATCAGTATTTTATTGTTTTCTTAGGCCAATATCAAATTTTTGACTCTTCAGCTATATGTCTCTTCCCATTCGTGATTCTGGCTCGATGTGTGTCAGGCAGCTTTGTGTATATGTGTAAAAGTTTTTTACAATATATCTACTGGAAGAGTAGGCAGTTTCTTTCATTTCTAAATTACTCATCTTGGAATTAAGACCTGATTACACTGCAGCCTGCAATCTTCGCATATAACGGCGACATTGTTTGTGATTGTATTATGCTGCATCTTTATCACAGTGATGAATAGTGCATACTTTTCTTCAAGAAAGAAAAGATAAATATCACTCTGTCCAAAGGAGACTTAATTTATCAATTCTACATCTACATCTATCTACATCCATACTTCGCAAGCCACCTGACGGTGTGTGGCGGAGGGTACCCTGAGTACGTCTATCGGTTCTCCCTTCTATTCCAGTCTCGTATTGTTCGTGGAAAGAAGGATTGTCTGTATGCTTCTGTGTGGGCTCTAATCTCTCTGATTTTATCCTCATGATCTCTTCGCGAGATATACGTAGGAGGGAGCAATATACTGCTGGACTCTTCGGTGAAGGTATGTTCTCGAAACTTTAACAAAAGCCCGTACCGAGCTACTGAGCGTCTCTCCTGTAGAGTCTTCCACTGGAGTTTATCTATCATCTCCGTAAAGCTTTCGCGATTACTAAATGATCCTGTAACGAAGCACGCTGCTCTCCGTTGGATCTTCTCTATCTCTTCTATCAACCCAATCTGGTACGGATCCCACACCGCTGAGCAGTATTCAAGCAGTGGGCGAACGAGTATACTGTGACCTACTTCCTTTGTTTTCGGATTGCATTTCCTTAGGATTCTTCCAATGAATCTCAGTCTGGCATCTGCTTTACCGACGATCAACTTTATATGATCATTCCATTTTAAATCACTCCTAATGCGTACTCCCAGATAATTTATGGAATTAACTGCTTCCAGTTGCTGACCTGCTATTTTGTAGCTAAATGATAAGGGATCTATCTTTCTATGTATTCGCAGCACATTACACTTGTCTACATTGAGATTCAATTGTCATTCCCTGCACCATGCGTCAATTCGCTGCAGATCCTCCTGCATTTCAGTACAATTTTCCATTGTTACAACCTCTCGATACCCCCCAGGGGATCCACAACTCTTTTGTGGATACATGCGTAGCGAGCACGGGGCCCCGAGCTAATGTGGCCTTCCTTCCTTTCCGGGCTGCATACCTTCCCTTTCCACATCCTTCCCCATCCCCTGTCTTCGCCCCCCCCCCCCTCACCTCTGGCTCTTTCCTTCCCTTTCTCCCCCTCTGGGAGTATGGTTTGTGCCTACGTCCGGAGACGGACGCTTGTAAATGTACCGCATTCTTCGCCTTCCTTGCTTGTATGTCTTCTTCCTTCCTTTGTCCTTCTCTTTTCCTTACCTCTTCTCTTTACCCTTTTCTCCGCTGCGGCGTTTGAGACCCCCTCTTCTTTCCTTTCCCTTTCTCTTTCTTCCTCCCTGTGCGTGTCTGAAGGCCAACCCACGCACTTCCATGCGTAGCCGGTGACGGGGTAACGCGTAATTCCCCGCCCCGGGTAGACAGGTAGGACACGTACGTACCCCCTGGTAACGGCCAGGCCCAGGGAGGGGTGATTACCCGAGCTGATACCTTCCGAAAGTGCCGATTGGTCCCTCCGTCCGTTTGTCGGGAGGTGTGACCTGAGGTGTGAACAATCACCTAAGGCGGCTGTGCCCTCGGTGAGGGCCCCCACAAGGGAGGAGCGCGCCATCGGAGACGCCGGTAATCATGAGGGATTCTTCCGCAATGGTTTCCTCACCTTCCACTATGTCTGCTCACAAACGTAAGTTCACTGAGTCTCAGCCACAGACGGTTCTTCCATCATTGCCACAGTTCCTTGTTGTTTCTCGGTCTGATGAAGGTCACGACTTTTCCACGGTCAACCCTTTCATTATTCAGAAAGGTGTCGACGCAATTGCGGGTCCTGTAAAGTCTTGTTCCAGATTACGGAATGGCACCCTGTTGTTAGAAACACACAGTGCCCTCCAGGCTCAAAAATTGCTGCGTACTTCTCTGCTCCACACCTTCCCTGTCCGGGTGGAACCGCACCGTACCTTAAATTCCTCGCGTGGAGTCGTTTATACCCGCTCCCTCGATGGATTGTCTGACGAAGAAATTCAGCACTACCTGTCTGACCAGGGCGTCACGGCTGTTCATCGGGTTATGAAAAGGGTGACTCGAACATCATTCCAACCCGCACTGTCTTCTTGACATTTGACAAAGTTCAACTCCCATCAAAAATCAAAGCAGGCTATGAGATAATTTCCGTTCGCCCTTATGTCCCAAACCCTACGCGTTGCTATCGATGTCAGCGGTTCAATCACACCAGCCAGTCCTGTTCCAATCCGGCCAAATGTGTTACGTGTGGCAAGGATGCCCGTGAGGGTGCTTGTCCACCTCCATCCCCTCGCTGCATCAACTGTATGGGTGACCACGCTGCTTCCTCTCGAGATTGCCCCGTTTTTAAGGACGAAAAGCTCATCCAGGAAATAAGAGTGAAGGAAAAGGTGTCGACCTTTGCTGCTCGAAAGTTACTCGCCAGTCGACAGCCCACCGTGCCTCAGAAAGGAAAATACAGCATTGTCCTTGCTTCTCCTCGGCCAACCAAGGAGGCGGCCACGCAGACTTGCGACCTCACCTTTAGTACCACGGTCGTCAGATCGGCCAGCGCAAAGATCGCCCGTTCAACCTCACCTCTTTCGCCTGCCCACTCTATGGCTCACCCTTCGTCGGGTTCTGCTAAATCTCGAGCCCAAAAGTCAGACGCCAAGTCTTCGAAAAAAGAGCATTCTCGTGAAGAGTTTTTACGTACCGCAACTTCACAACCATCGGTTCCTCCTTCATCTAAACATCATACTTCCAAGAAGGCTACGAAGAAACACAGTTCCTCTCCTTCTCCGCCAAGGCGTGTCCCATCTACAGCACCACCTGGCGGAAATCGCCCTCGGCCGTCTTCTGTGTCGCCGAGGCGCACTGCTGGTGGCCGGTCAACTGGCCGATCGTTGGTGGCAGGTGCTCCTGACCAACCTATGGATCAGGATCTTCTGCCTTCGACTGAATGCCATTCCATGCTGTCGGTCGCAAGCTCTGAGCAGTCGTTGAGTTGACAGCACCCTTGGTCACGTTCCTCCGTTTTCTGTTCACCCTATGTCCATTATCCACTGGAATATCCGCGGCATTCGAGCCAATCGGGATGAATTGTCGATCCTCTTACGATCCTACTCGCCGGTCATCTTCTGTCTTCAGGAAACAAAGCTGCGTCCCCATGACCGCTTTGTTCTCCCTCATTTTCAGTCCGTCCGATATGACCTCCCCTCTGTTGAAGGCACTCCAGCCCATGGAGGACTCATGATTCTGCTCCATGATACTCTCCATTATCACCCAATCCCCTTAAACAGTTCCTTCCAAGCTGTCGCTGTCCGTCTTTCCCTTTCTGGATATACCTTTTCTCTTTGTACTCTATACATTCCATCATCCACACCAATGGCACGAGCTGATCTCCTTCATCTTCTTGGTCAGCTTCCACCCCCCTATTTGCTGGTTGGGGACTTCAATGCCCACCACCCGCTTTGGGGATCTCCACATCCTTGTCCACGTGGCTCACTATTGCTAGACGTCTTCCACCAAGCGGATCTAGTCTGCCTCAACACTGGGGTCCCCACATTTTTGTCTGCCTCCACGACAAATTTATCTCATTTGGACGTTGCGGTCGGTACTGTTCCGCTAGCTCGGCGCTTCGAATGGTTCGCCCTTGATGATACACACTCGAGTGACCACTTTCCATGTGTTCTTAGACTGCAGCCTCAACTGCCATATATGCGCTCACGACGCTGGAAGTTTGCCCAAGCCGATTGGACACTTTTTTCGTCTCTAGCGACATTCGATGACCGTCGCTTTCCCAGCATCGACGATGAGATCACACATGTTACCGACGTTATTCTCACAGCTGCGGAACGTTCAATACCACGCACCTCCGAATTGCCCCGGCGCCCCCCAGTTCCTTGGTGGAACGAGGCATGCCGTGACGCAATACGTGAGCGGTGACGTGCTCTTCGCATTTTCCGTCACCATCCAACTTTGGCCAACTGTATCCGATATAAGCAGCTCCGTGCGCGATGCCGTCGCGTCATCCGCGATAGCAAGAAGGCAAGCTGGAAATTCTTTATTAGCTCATTTAACACCTTCACTCCCTCCTCGGAAGTTTGGAGTCGGCTTCGACGGTTCTCAGGCCCGCCTAGTTTCTCCCCGGTCTCTGGGCTCACTGTCGCGCATGATACCTTAGTGGACCCCGTCGCAATTTCTAACTCATTGGGTCAGCACTTTGCTGAGATTTCGAGCTCTTCAAATTACCCGCCAGCGTTTCTCCCGAAGAAACGTGCAGCGGAAGTGCGACATCTTGCTTTCTCCTCCCAAAATCATGAAAGCTACAATACTGTTTTCTCCATGCGGGAACTCCAACATGCCCTCTCTTCTTCTCGCTCCTCCGCCCCAGGACCGGATGGTATCCATGTCCAAATGTTGCTGCATTTATCAACCTATAGCCTGCGTTACCTCCTTCGCCTTTATAATCGAATTTGGACCGACAGTACCTTTCCCAGGCGATGACGGGAAGCTATTGTCGTTCCCGTTCCGAAACCTGGAAAGGACAAACATCTCCCCTCCAGCTATCGCCCCATTTCTCTCACGAGTAGTGTCTGTAAGGTTTTGGAGCGTATGGTGAATTACCGTTTAGCTTGGTGGCTGGAATCCCGCAGTCTTTTAACACCAGCCCAATGCAGATTCTGAAAGCATCGTTCTGCCGTTGACCATCTTGTTGCTCTCTCCACTTATATCATGAACAATTTTCTCCGGAAACGCCAAACGGTAGCAATATTTTTTGATCTGGAGAGAGCATAGGATACCTGTTGGAGGACAGGCATCCTCCGCACACTGTTCTCTTGGGGCTTTCGAGGCCGGCTGCCCCTTTTTCTTCGCAAATTTATGGCAGAGCGCACATTTAGGGTGCGGGTGAACACTACTCTCTCCCGTACTTTCTCCCAAGAAAACGGGGTACCCCAGGGCTCCGTGCTGAGTGTTGTACTGTTTGCCATCGCCATTAATCCAATTATGGATTGTCTCCTTCCTGATGTCTCGGGCTCCCTCTTTGTGGACGATTTTGCGATCTACTACAGCTCTCAACGGACCGGCCTTCTTGAAAGACGTCTTCAAGGATGTCTCGATCGCCTCCACTCGTGGAGCATCGAAACCGGCTTCCGTTTCTCACCCAGTAAGACCGTTTGTGTTAATTTTTGGCGACGTAAGGAGTTTCTTCCGCCCTCCTTACATCTAGGTCCTGTCAACCTTCCGTTTTCCGACGTCGCTAAATTCTTGGGTCTTATGTTTGACAGAAAACTGTGCTGGTCCTCCCACGTTTCCTATCTTTCGGCTCGCTGTCTGCGTTCCCTTAACACCCTCCGTGTCCTGAATGGTACCTCCTGGGGAGCGGACCGAGTGGTCCTTCTCCGCCTCTATCGCGCCTTAGTGCGCTCGAAATTGGATTATGGAAGCATAGTCTACTCCTCTGCTCGGCCGTCTATTCTTCGGCGTCTCGACTCTATCCACCACCGTGGATTACGTTTAGTGTCTGGAGCTTTTTACACCAGCCCTGTGGAAAGCCTTTACGCTGAGACTGCTGAACCTCCGCTGTCCAATTGGCGGGCAGTCCTTCTGAGTCGTTATGCTAGCCATCTGTCTTCCATGCCAGCTAATCCAGCCCATGACCTTTTTTTCGACGTCTCCTTTGATGTTGGGTATGCAGGCCGATCCTCCTCCCTCCTACCCCCGGGAGTCCGCTTCCGTCAACTGCTCCATTCTCTTTCCTTCCGCTTTCCTAAAACCTTCTTGACAACTTGGGGTACAGCACCGCCTTGGCTCCGTCCCCGGATCGACTTGCTCAGAGACCTATGTCAATTTCCCAAGAATGGTACCCCTACACTTGTTTACCGTCGGGCATTTGCTGCTCTCTGTGCACAAATGACGGAAGCCACATTTATTTACACCGATGGCTCGAAAACATCGTTAGGTGTAGGGAGTGCCTATATTGTTGGCGACACCCCAAATCACTTTCGGCTTTATACTGCGGAGCTTTACGCTGTTCTCCAGGCTGTCCACTACATCCGCCGCCATCAGCGGATACAGTACGTAATCTGCTCAGATTCTCTCAGCTCTCTCCTAAGTCTCCAAGCTCTTTACCCTGTGCACCCTCTGGTCCACCGGATTCAGGACTGTCTGCGCTTGCTCCACCTGGGGGGCGTCTCAGTGGCGTTCCTCTGGCTCCTGGGACACGCTGGTATCTGTGGGAATGAGGCGGCCGATATAGCGGCCAAGGCTGCAGTCTCTCTTCCTCGGCCAGCTATTCAGTCTCTTCCGTCTACCGATCTCCGGAGCGGTTTATGTCGCCAAGTTGCTCATTTATGGCATGCGCATTGGTCAACACTTCCCCATAATAAATTGCGTGAAGTGAAAGCCCTTCCTTGCGCTTGGACCTCTTCCTCCCGAACGCGTCGTCAGGAGGAGGTAATTTTAGCTAGACTCCGGATAGGGCACTGTCTTTTTAGCCATCGACATCTTTTAAGCGGTGATCCTCCCCCACTCTGTCCCCACTGCTCTCAGTTGTGGACGGTCAGACACCTTTTAATTGAATGCCCCTATTTTAATCCATTACGCTCCCGTCTACAGCTATCGCCTGATCTATCGTCGATTTTAGCAGATGACATGCGCTCAGCTGACCGCGTTCTACAGTTTATTAGTGACAGTGAAATGACATCAGTCATTTGAAGCTTTTTTTGGGGACAACCAACCCCTTTTTATAGTGGATTTTTAAGCATTCCTTCTGCCTTTAGTTTCTCAAATTTTATGACTTTGTTCCAATTGCTGCTGATTTTAAATTGCAAAAAGCCTCAGTGAACTTCTGATGTCATCCACCAGGTCATTTATGTATATTGTGAACAGCAACGGTCCCATGACACTCCCCTGTGGCACACCTGAAATCACACTTACTTCGGATGACTTCTCTCCATTGAGAATGACATTCTGCGTTCTGTTATCTAGGACCTCCTCAATCCAATCACACAATTGGTCTGATAGTCCATATGCTCTTACTTTGTTAATTAAACGACTGTGGGGAACTGTATCGAACACCTTGCGGAAGTCAAGAAACACGGCATCCACCTGGGAACCCGTGTCTATGGCCCTCTGAGTCTCGTGGACGAATAGTGCGAGCTGGGTTTCACACGAGCGTCTTTTTCGAAACCCATGCTGATTCCTACAGAGTAGATTTCTAGTCTCCAGAAAAGTCATTATACTCAAACATAATACATGTTCCAAAATTCTACAACTGATCGATGTTAGAGATATAGGTCTATAGTTCTGCACATCTGTTCGACGTCCCTTCTTGAAAACGGGGATGACCTCCGCCCTTTTCCAATCCTTTGGAACGCTATGCTCTTCTAGAGACCTATGGTACACTGCTGCAAGAAGGGGGGCAAGTTCCTTCGCGTACTCTGTGTAAAATTCGTTTAGACTGTTTCAGTGGTGAACGTAGTGGGAGACTGTAGAGGTGCGAACTTAGATGTGTGGATTGCTGCTAGTGAAAGTATCCAGAAAATATCGAAATAATCCACATTATTTGCACCTCCTTATGGTGCCAGTACTTAAATAACAGTATAACATATTTGCAGAAGACCAAAGTGAGACTCATATTCAGCAAATGTTCCTCAATTACAAGACTGAATGTGGTAATCACAAATAGCAGTCTGTTGCTTCTGTTGTTCCTCACTATGTTTTGACCAGCCAGGAGGGACAATACTACCTTGCTGAGAATTAAGAAAATAACACATGTTGCTTCTAATTTGTTGGCTTATTTTAATACTGAGCAAAGCATTATTTTTTTTTTTTTTAATAAGTCATCTGCGGGCAAGATAGCTTCATCAGTAATGTGAGGTTTGACAAAAAAAAAAAAAAAAAAAAGTGACTACTTGATTTCTAAGGAACTATTTGTTCTTGTAAATTTATGTGGAACAGTTTTTCGTTTTGAACTGTGCCCTTTATTCTGTCTCAATTTCCTCAGTCAACAAGCAAGTAATTACAGTAGTGTTCTTCTGCTGATAGAAATGGGAATGGTCCTTCACATTTATGTGTGTACGACATATGTTCAGTTAATAGTGCTCTCCTTCAAACTAGAACCTGTTTGAGGCCGCAAACATTTGAATTATTTCCTTTGGCTGCTTAAAAACTTCTGCTGTGCTGTTTTCTTTGGAATTGTGCAGTAATGACATCATTATCTGTGAAGCTAGAACATTTCTGTAGTAAACTCATCCATTTATTTGGGGTGATTGATTTTAATGAAATTTCTCACAGCAGAATAACAGTTTTGAGGTAAAAAGAAAGGATAATGTACATGTAAACTTTTTAGTGTAAGTTGTCTCTTTCCTTTTCTGTCGGATCACGTCTGACACAATATATAGTGTAATAACCTTTGTAATAAAAATCAATGAGAGTTTGTTTTTCCAAACCCGAGTCAGTCATTTTTAATTGGTTTTAAAAGCCTACAGCTGTAAAATAGTCGTTCTATTTTAATTATCGAAACATTGGCTGCTGCCAGTCTTAAAACTTGAATTTATCTCATGCATACTTCATTTAGTGAATTAAGTCCCATTGAAAAACTTGTTTTTGATTTATCATCACAGTTAATGACTTAAACACAAAGCTTACTATATGTGACCTGCTGCAACATTCTGGAATCTTCACTCTAAGGCAAACACATGGAATTTTTTATCTCTACCTATTGAACGTCTTAGAGGTACTGGGAAGTATGAAAGTAAATTTACCTCCTGATTCTGAGTATTCTGTTATGTAGAGACTCACACATGTGAACAATCATGTACATAGTTCTATGAAGTATTTAACAAAATAGCTTCAGTAACAAATAAACTAGTCACACAGAGATGATGTGGTCAGATTTAGCACTCATCACACTGATCTCCCAAAGACACCAGTAATGGTTTTCACTGGTAACTTCAGCATAACTTGGGGCAGTGCACATGCTTTATTTTGTCAAAATCCAATCATAAAAATAAAAGATTTCATAATTTAAAGCTTTTCTAAAATTTTCCTGTCTTTCTCGCTGTTTGAATGTGCTAATCTCTGAAACTACTAGATGAATTTTCATGACGTTTTTGCACATAACCTGAGTATAGCTTTGGGCACCGCATAGGCTTTATCTCATAAAAATGAGATCACAGAAAAAATATATCCATACACATTATAAAAATGTGTGTAAATATGTATGTTCCACATCTCTCTCAAAACCACTGGACTGATTTCAACTGAACTATGTACACATATCACTTACTGTCCTGAAAGAATCACTGTGGGTTTGCGAACCACCAACCTATCAAAGGGATGTAGGTAAAGTAGAAATGTAGACCACGACGTGCATATACCCACATTTCATTCATTCAGTATGTGAGAAAAACAGCCCTTTGTGACTGCCAACAAACATTACATATCATTTTAAACCTTTACAAAACTTTTTCTTACTGACACCCCTTACAAAATGATTAAAGGAACAAAATGTATCACATTTTTGCTGCTCATTTTTGCATTAAGTCTGTTTTTAGGTATTACTGCTTTACCAATAACTCTATTCATGACACATTTTGCAGGCAGAGTTCATATATATCACTGAATGTACCTACAAAATTATATCATTGTATGACACGTAGCTCAGGACATATGATGTTATACACACAGAGATGTGTGAAATTTATTATTACTAACTAGCTGGAATGATTTCAATGAAATTTTGGTAGGATGGGATAGTTTGAAACCTGAGTAAGAACTTAGGCTACTTTAGAAAGCGAGTAGGACAAGTTACTTAATTATATGAAGAATGTTACGTGAATTAAGGAAAAATATTTTCTCTTTGAAAAAGCTGTTTACTCTTGGACTTTTGAACTTTATCATATTTGTGAAAATGCTTTTATTGGTTTATAAGTACTGTGTGATATGGTTCACATTAAGGAAAACAATGCTTATACCGTCTTCATTGTGTTTAATCGATACTTCCTCACTATTTGTTGCATAATGTACACATTGCATAATGTATAGCTATGATGCACACTATCCAGTATTTAAGAATGATAGCACTTAGTGTCTTGCAACAAACTTTACACACAATTTTAAACCTTTATGAAACTTTTTCTCACTTACAACCCCCACAAAATGATGAAAGGAGAAAAGCTTATGACTTAACAACCTTTTTTACTAGCCATACTGTAATACTGTCGCATCAGGCATGATGTTTACATTTATTACTTCTTTGCTACAAACTTTATCTGTAACACATTTGCCAGATAATGAGCACATATGCCATTGAATGTACCTACAAAATTATATAATTGTACTACATAGAGAGGGGGAGGAGGAGATAGGCAGGGAGAGAGGGGAAGAGGAGACGGACAGAGAGAGGGGGTAGGAGGAACTAGAGAAAGAGAGAAGGGAGTAGCAGATCGACAGAGAGAAGGGGAGAAAGAGATAGATGAATAGAGGCCCAGAGGAGATGTATGGAGAGGGGGAAGGAGGATTTAGAATACTAGAACTGAAATATGTACACATACCCAGGCAACACCAGGTACTCATCTAGTTAAGCATAAACTGAAACATGCTATTCATCTTTTAGATAGTTGATGTGCACATATCAAAAACTTGAAACACTTATAAACAAACCAAACACAGAGATATATATCATCAACAGATAGTACACTAGTCTGCAAAACTTAAGGATGAGGTTGATAAAGTAAAGTATCATATTAATAACTGGTTGGAGATAAATGAAAGTGCTGGAGCATGTTGCCGGATATTTCCAGTCATGCACAGAAAGTTGGCGTGTGATGATAGCGCCAAATGGGGCTCGCCCCACAATGCGAGAGCTGTTGAAGAAATGGGAAGAAACTGTGTTTGTCTATCAGTGAGCAATTACAGTAAGCTGTGGAGATATTCTTCATTACAACATGGTGCAGAGACAACATCTGAATGACTTCACAGAGGGAAGAATCATTGGGAAACTGGAAAAGGACAAAGTGTAATGAGCGTAGCGCAGGAGTTTGATGTAGCTCAGAGCATTGTTTCACATGCATGGGGAATGTTTCGAACCATAGGTACTGCTGCCTGAAGGAGAGGACATGGTCTTACGTGACCAAACAGCAGCAGGTGACCACTGCATTGTGCTACAGGCAAGAAGGGATCCATGTTAAACAGTAGGTGCAATTGCAATCACATTTAACAGGACAACAAGGCATACAATCTCATGCTATACAGTGGCATGGTGACTGCATGGGGTTGGTTTCTTTGCCTGATGACTGGTGTGTTGTGTTCCATTGACACCTGCAGAGGGATGGCACTGTTTGCGTTGGTGCCAAGAGCATAGGGACTCGAACGATGAGGAGTGGGGTCACATGCTCTTCTTGGATGAGAACAGAGTACTGTTTCCTGACCTATTCTCATATGGCAAGAAGTGGAAACACACAGTGCACCCAGGAAAATTCTCGAACATAATCGTTTTTGTGGTCCATTTGTTGTGGTGTGTCAAGGCATAACATTGTGTGAGCATACTGACCTCCAAATCTTTGAATACAGTACACTCGCCACTCGGCATTATTGTGACAATGTACTTCTTTCCCTTGTATGTCATTTTAGCAATGCATTTGGCTCTGATTTCATGATCAACCATGTGGCCAGCATGAGAACACATTGCATAACATGCAGTTGTATCTGTCGTGGTAACACAACCTAGAAAGAACTATGTCCTGCCTTTTGTAATGTCCTGGGGTCAATAAAAAATCACAGTGACCTCAGCACAATTATTGTCTTTCAATGAAAGTGTCAGTTCTGTTCATCTCATTCCATATTTCTTTCTGATGCCTTGTATACTATAGTGTAGCACTTCTTTCTGTGTGGTCCAGCTTCCATCAAGCTATGTTCCTTGGCAGTAACACACCATTTGAAAGTTACTTTCATCCCTAAGTTTTGCACATCAATGTAGATGGTACTCTCTCAATATACAAGGCGTTTTAGAAATATAGAGAATTCTGATGTAATAACCAAAAGGTTTACTTTTTCTACACTCCAGCATAGTAATTTTGGCTAACTTAAGAATGTCATTGAAACATATGAAGAAATTCATTGAGCCTCTTCTGATTTGCCATTTAGCATTTTGTTTTAATTTTTTTAATGGTAATATATATCTAAACCTTCGAATAAATCCATATCATGAGCTTTATTTCATCAAGAAGTACTGGAATGTTTTGTTCTGTACATCCAAATTGGTGTCCTGTGTTGTGAATCATTAAGGGACTTTTCATTTTGTGTGAAAACTGCTGAGCCTGTCACTAAGTGCACTGGCTTGGCAGTAGGGGTACTGTTTGGTTCTGTCATGCTTGCTTCCAGAATTAGCTGGACCCCTTGCAGCATTTCTCACCTGGGCCAATTTTTCTGTACATAACACTCACGTCCAGCACCTCACCAAGAACCATAATCTGCCCATTGGCCTCAATTTTTACAATAGACGGTACACTCCACCCAATTGTGTTTGAGAATGGCCCCCAACTTTATAGCCTCAGCATTTAAACAGTTGTGCCAGCACAACAGCTCAAGACATCTGATCACTGCCTCCTTTGTAATTCTGAATGCTAAGCAGATGGTCAGAACATTTAAGATGCAAATGTGAAAGGTTATGCGAACATCGACAGCTGAGGAAACACTCATTGCTTCCTTGCTACCTTGGCCACATTAATGGAAGTAGCCCAGCCATAATTCTGTGTATATTCAGCCCCATATATTATTCGACCTGCTGTGCACAACACATTGAGCCCAAAGTCCCAGACTGTACACACCCAAAGCCTGCTGTGCACAAATCAACTCCCTCACAGAAGCAGCAGTGGTACAGTCTTTTACTCTGCCCCCAGCCACAGCAGCTCACAGGAAGACTGACAGAGTGATGATGATGGTTGTCATTCGAAATGGAACCCTGCCCACCATACTGACAACTCCAGGCACTTACTATTTTGCGTATGAGCTTGAGACATGCATTGCAGGCCCGTCCCATGAATCTACAACACCACCAGTTGGCTTCACCTCCAACATCTTTATGCAGGAGGTTATGGATGATACTTGTTGTCCCATCTGTCCTTGTTCCACTCCTTCAATTGTTATACCAATGCCCCAATACTGATTTGTAGACAGAGACCTGAGCAGTGTAAGAGTCTGCGCCTTCAGGTAACATTTATGCAAGGTGTCAGTGGTGGGAACACTGGGCATGCTCTTAGCAAGCCGTCGCTAACATTTTTTGATTTATGTCTAGGAAGTTTAAAATCCTGCTTGGCTTGCCAAGCTGTAATTTGCTGTCTTTTAATGAAGCTATTGATAATGCACCACAGCAGTACCAATACACCAATGCAGAATTATTTTATTGGACTGCACTTTTTGGAATTTTTTGTTGGTGCTAAGGACTTGGCTCATGGTGCCCTTGGTGAGTTATGGTCTTCAATTTTCTACTGATTGTCGTTGGCACTCTACTCACTGGTTGGACCACCTATTGTTCTAGCATCTTATGCTACCTTGGTTTCACTGCATGAGCTTGTGACTTCTACAGCTTTGCTGCTACCATGACCAACAGAAAAGTTTGTATCTAATAAAACATCCATCATCCCTGAAAAGCTACTTTCTTAGATTCCACCATCTCAAAGTAGGTTATGATCGTAGCTTATATTGTGCATTGGCTTCTGGTAGAGTTTGTTAGCTTAGAATCATATTTTTACCTTGTGGTTTTTCAACACATTTTCGATATTTTGGCCTATATTTCGAATATTTAGGATTCTAGGTGAACACATAATTTCCCTTCTACAGTATAGTTTGTAGCCATTTTCTTCAATATTTTCTCGTCTGTGGAGGGACGGGAGTCATTGCCTACCACAATCTGTTAAACTGCCTGATTACTGTTGCATATTTTCTTTTCTCAAAAGGTATTTTGGTTGTCCTGTGTTGCCCTGTTGTGATAGATCTTATTTTAGTTCAGCAATAATGTACAAAGGGCGTTAAAAAAGTTTTGCACAGTCTCCTCTAATTTTTTTATTTTTTTACAGGAGGAGAGTGAAATTTTTTGTGAACATTTAGCTATAAGTTGGTATATAAAAGTATTTTCTTTTATTTACACGTGAGTCATAATGGACCGTGAAGTAGATGTCAGGTTGTGACAACGGTCTGTGATGGAATTCCTCTTCAAGACTGGGGATGACTGTGCCACATTGATTCACAGGAAGATGCTCCCTGTTTATGGGGAGGATAAAGTGGATCACAGTAGTATCCAGTGGTGTTGCAGAGGTTTAAAGAAGGTGATTTCTCTTTACTGGGCAATCCATGATGCAGTTGACCATTGACGGCACTGAGTGATATGAATAAGGAGACCATTGATCAAATCATCCAAAATGACAGATGTGTGATGACACAACAGCCTGATGAAATGATTCATTTGTCATTGGGTAGTGTGGTATCACTAGTACAGTCACTAGCGTACAGAAAAATCTGTGCACGTTGGGTGCCTAGATTATTGACAAGAGAAATGAAAATTATGAGGAAGAGTGTGTGCGAGGGTCTCACGAAGACCTTTATGGAAGAGTGGAAACAGTGTTTTGACGGCGTCATTATCTAGGATGAAACATGGTTGTTTTTATCCAAACCTGAGAGCAAAACCCAATCCATGGAGTGACGTCATCCATGTTCCCCTCGGAAGAAGAAACCAAGACTTTCACAAACAGCAGAACTAAAGACGATGGTGTCCTTCTTCTGGGATCAGTGTGGCGTCATTTTCATTGACTTTTTCGGCCCTGGCTCCGCAATTAACCGGGACCATTACTATTTGTCATTGGACAATCTGTGACGTGCCATCGATACCCACAGACCACAGCTTCAGGGTCAGTTCATCAGACTACATCATGACAATGCCAAACCCCATACAGCCCTTATGACACAGGAGAAAATCAGAAAAATGAGCTGGAAAATTGTTCCTCATCCTCCCTTCAGTCCGGACTTGGCTCCATCTGATTTTTACCTCTTTGGTCGTCTGAAGCCCCACCTGTGCGGTAAAACATTTGATAGTGAGAAAGACCTTATTTCCTGTATCAAGCAATGGTGTAAAAGTCAGTTCCCAGAATTTTACCAAGTGCAGTTATATCATGGAAAGAACATTGGGCCAGATGTGTCACAGCTGATGGAGATTACATTGAGTAGGCTTAATGTGTAGCTAAATGTTCCAAGCATGTTCACAAAAAATTTCATTCTCCTCCTGCAAAGAATAAAAAAATTACAGGCGACTATGCAAAACTTTTTGAACACTCTTTTTGTTGTTGTTGTTGTTGTTGTTGTTGTTGTGGTCTTCAGTCCTGAGACTGCTTTGATGCAGCTCTCCATGCTAATCTATCCTGTGCAAGCTCCTTCATCTCCCAGTACCTACTGCAACCTACATCCTTCTGAATCTGCTTAGTGTATTCATTTCTTGGTCTCCCTCTAGAATTTTTACCAACCACACTGCCCTCCAATGCTAAATTTGTGATCCCTTGATGCCTCAGGACATGTCCTACCAACTGATCCCTTCTTCTAGTCAAGTAGTGCCACAAACTTCTCTTCTCCCCAATCCTATTCAATACCTCCTCATTAGTTATGTGATCTACCCACCTATTCTTCAACATTCTTCTGTGGCACGACATTTCGAAAGCTTCTATTCTCTTCTTGTCCAAACTATTTATTGTCCATGTTTCACTTCCATACATGGTTACACTCCATACAAATACTTTCAGAAACGACTTCCTGACACTCAAATCTGTACACTCTTTTTATATGTCATTTAATAAGTATTGGAACACTGTCTGGGACAAATATGTGACAAACATGCCCACATCCAAAAGAGATAATTTCCAAAAAGAAAGATGAACATATCTCTGTATTCGAATGTTTCATAAAGTGATATAAAATTTTTCACTCTTCAACTATCTGTTGCTTACCATCCCTGATTCTGGGTGGAAGTACTGTGTGTATGTCAGACAACAATATAGATATTTGTATAAAAGTTTTTACAATATATCTTCTGGAAAGGGAGATAGTCTTTATCTTTTCTAAACTGCTCATTATACCTGGATACACCGTGGTCTGTGAACTTTGGATATAATGACATTATTTATCATTGTACTGTACTGCATTCTTTGTCACAGAGATGGACAGTGCATCATTTTTGTCAAGAAAGAAGAGATAAATATCACTCTATTCAAAGGAAGTTAATCACTTTAGACATGATAATTGTAGCAAGAGACTGTGGAGGTGTGAACTTAGACACCTGAGTCACTGCTGGTGAAAGTACCCACCAGCCACACACCTCAAAACAATCCACATTATTCACATCTCCTTATGGCACCAGTACTTAAATACCAGTATAACTGGTGACTAAAAAGGGCAGTGCCAGGTATAGATAACTGAAATAATTAAAATATATACAACATGTTATAATTTTCCATTGTATTAATTATATTTTGGTTTCTCTGATACATGAAATGAATAATGTAGCCAAGAGAAAGAGAGGAAGGATCACGAAAGAAAGATATTCATGGACAGAGAGTAAAATTTGTATGGTGAAACCCAATTAGAAGGTAGGGAAATAGTAACTTACAGCTTGCACGGCTATACTTGGTAGTGCCTCACTCATCTGCAATAGTAGTAGTACCTCTCCCCTCCCATCCTAAAACTTGGAGCAATTTAAATTGTAGTAAAATAGTGTATCTACTAAAAATAATTTTTTGGCTGATAAAAGTGTAAGTGCGGCAACAGTGAGTTGCAGTATGTGTTTGGGACACGTCACAGGATAATTTAGAAAATTTTCTCAGAGTAATTAAGAAAGGGATATTCATTTTAAAATTTTGCAGTTAGTAAATCAAAAGGACAGAAATGGATATAGCAAATAAAACCATTGTTGACAATTCAGTAATTAAGGTAGAAGCACAAAATGTGGCCACCTAACGTGATGACAAATGATAGTGAGTGTGAAAATATCATTGAGTCAGATGACAACTGCGAGTATTATTTAAGGTCAACTGTGATCGAGGGTAGCAATGTTTTGATTAATGATGTGACTTAAATTATGGCAGATGAAATAAATTCGCAAATATCAAAAGGAAGCCTTTTTTCACGTGGGACTAGTGAAAGGTGCAGTAGTGCAGAATCTAGTAGATCTAAAATTTCTGTATCCGGCAAAATAAATCTGAATGTGATCAATATGAATTAGTACACATCCAGAATAATACCCCAACATCAACCCAACTTATTCAAGGGATGACAAAAAGTCTTAATGATTTTTAGGAATGGACAAGCACTCAGTTAAATGAACGAACACTAAACTTTAATGATCTAACATGAAAATTTAATAATGTAACACAAAAAGTTGAAGATTCTTCAAACCAACAAACACAAACATTTAATGCTTTTAGTAATCATGTGACATAAAAATCTGAGGAGCTTTTAAATGAACAGATGCGAAAATTTGATGACCTATGGAAAAAAGTTGTGCATTGACATGTCAAATAAGCTAGGTAATGGATGTTGACAAGGTGCAGGAGGAAATGGCAGATAAGCTGAAAAACGTGAGTGATGGACAGACTGAAATGCAGGGACCCACCCAGAAATTAATAAAAGTGTAAAGAAGATGCAAGATACTGTTATCAAGTTGCAAACTATATGTAGAGTTGGCTGAGGAAGTACAGGAATACAGTAGGTACCTAGTACACAGCCTTTGTATATGGGGTCAGATGCTATGAATTTTGCATCTTGCCTTTTGGCTTAAATGTGAGCACAGGTGTCTTCATTTCCATGCGAGACAAAGTTTCAGGTCCAGAGATAGTTAATAAGTCACTGTTTATGTGGATGACTTGATAATAGCAATGCCTATCTCGGAAGAGCATTTATAACTTTTTGGACAAGTACAATTCTCAGAATATGGTGTTACAGCAAATTTAAAGAAGTATGAATTTGAGAAGGAAAAGGTCAAATTCCTAGGACACATTACGTCAGTCCAGATCCAGGGGAACTAGATGCAATCAGATATTTTCCCCTATCTCAGGAGTGTGTCTCTTTAGAAAATTTGTTCTTGACGAGTCACTCAACACCAATGCCTTATTAAACTTGTTACTGCAGAATGATCCATGGATATGGCCAGTCAATTAAAAATCAACTTTGAAAGCATAAAAGGAACTACTCAATTCGAAGCTGTTGTGTCACACAGACATGTCCCAAAAGTTTTGTTTCAGCACTAATGCATCTCCACAGGGTCTGGGGGCATACCTATACCAGATGACTGAGACAGATGGATAACACACACCCAAGGTAATTAGTTTTTCAAGCAGAAATCTTACTGAATTTGAGCAATCATATTCAGTAATAGAGCTCGAAGCTCTCTCGATAAAGTGTGGTCTTTTAAGAAATTTGATATTATTGGTGGGGAAAACACAGCAAAGTCTACTATGACCACTAAGCATTTTCTTTTCTCTTGAAGTGCAAATTTCAGCACGAAAGAATAGCCAAGTGGTGTCTTTCCTTGCAGAAATTCAGATTCAAGGTACTGTACACCAAAGGTAAACAAAACATGATTGCTGATGCCCTGTTGAGGCTACTTCAAAAGGTTAAACGAATTTTTAGAACTCATTGAACAGAATTCTGAAATCTGTGTCCTACGTATGCAAGATAAAACACACCAATCCTATTATGTAAACATGTGCAATAGTCTGAAGCAATTGCAAGAAGAAGATCCACACTGGAAAAAGATAAGACTCAAACGATGTGAAGGAAATTATGGTAGTAACTTAAAAATTTTTTGTGCTGTTTCATTGATGTACATATAATCAAGAACAGTGGCATATAAGTTTACTTGAAAAGTTTGTAGATTAATTCATTCCTCACACTCACAAGGTATGGGATCATTGTGGTGTTTCTAAATGCACTGATAAGATAACATGTACTAACTGGTATCTGTTCTCTTGAACATGTCACGAAGAAGAGACCCATATGGAATCTGCAGCTGTGATACATTGTACATAAATTGAAGGCGTAAGGGGAGGGAGGAGAAAGGAAAGAAAGGAAGGGACTATTGACGTCAGCTGCATTGGGACATTATGTGGAATCAGCGGCAATGAGTGAACATGAGTGCCAGACTGGGATTCGAAGCGAGAATCTCCTGCTTACTAGGCAGGTGTGTTAACCACAGCACCATTGTGGCACAGTGTTACTGCAACTGCTTGGAATATCTCAGTACACTTCATGGCCAACCCACACTTCCACCGAGCTCCACTTATCCACAGTTCCCATCCATTTTCTCCATGCTTGCTACTCTGAGATTCCCACAGGAAGTTGGATGTACTTGTGAACCGCACTGAAGAAGATGGATCCATTGCTCATCTAGGTGAATTGATGATATGAATGTGTCTGTTCTTTCGAAAATGTGGGGTGGGGGTGGGCGGGTGAGGGAAAGAGAAAGGAAAGGAAAGGGAAGGGAAGGGATTATTGATGTCAGCTGCATCAGGAAATTATGTGGAATTTACACGTAAACATGTACTGTTACTTCCCCAACATTCAGCGCTGAATTATCCAAGTTGTTCAAAAATGTATTACTTGTCAGAAGACCAAACACTTCAATAAATCAAAATTAATTGAACTGCATCCAATAGTTCCCTCAAACCTTTAGACTTAGTATCATTGGATGCTACTGGAGATTATCCAAAAAGAAAAGAGGTGTTAAGTATGTAACTGCCTTAGATCATGTTACTTTCAAGTGTGTTAAGTTATATGCAGTGAGGACAGTGAGTGCCAGTTCTATTGTTAGCAGAATTATAGACAACTATTTTCTGAGAGTAGGAAAGCCACAGATACTGTTAACTGACAATGCATCACACTTCACAGGTAATGGGTGGAAGGAATTCATGGCCATAAATAAAATAATACATGTACTGGTACCACGATTCCAACCCTAAACAAGCCCCATAAAAAGATGTTTAACTTTCCTTTGTTAACGTGGCATTATTTTACACAAGTGGTAACATGTGGTCCAGTCGATCCCCATGATGTGTTAATGCTGCTACATATGTATAATATTAATAACTAGGTTATTTAATATAAAATAACATAAAGGAAGCTGTATAAATTGTGAAATTGAATCACTTAATGCTTATTTGAACAAATAATTCATTTTATTACATTAGAAAACAGGCAAAACCTACAGTTACATTTACACAATAAAAACTGAACATTCAATGATTCAACACTAGTCTTCTGATGACTCATTACAGTTACCATTCAGACACTGATCACAGACTGTAAGCAAATGTTTCATGCATATATGTTTTCCACACTGATGAGAAGTAAGTCAAGTTTTTATGCATTATTTATAGGTCAGTTGACGCACCTTCTTTTTGCAGCTGCACTTCTTCTTTTGCTGGTTTCTCATTGACAGCGGATGTTGATCCACTCATTTTTGTTTTTTTCTGCCTTTTGACAAATTTCTGTGGGTAAGTGAACCATTATTGCCCTCTTCTTTAGCCAGTCTTGCACTAAACTGAATTCAATTTCCCAAAGCAAATCCTTCCTTGCTATTTTCTTTTCAGGTTTATTGCTTCTAAATATTGCAAGGCTATTGATTCCAGCTAGATCAATCGCAGAAGAATATCATCAGAGGCCATCTATTGCACTTCCACGCAGCTGAGTATGTGGCACACAAGTTGCCCACTGTATCAACACACTATTTAGTGTTGTCGTAGAATGTGACTAATTTTTGTTTCTTGTTTTCACTGGAGATAGGGTCTACTGATGTATCTTCAAGATTTATAGAAGAAATTAACAGTACATCTGTATTCTTCTTTGGGGTGAGTAAAGTGAAGTCATTTTGAAAGCCAAACATTGTGGTTTTTACATCTCTCTTCTTAGCCACAAATTGGGAAGGAACCTCTTGTTTATTCCTCTTCAGCATGCTGACAAATGTCAGGTTTTCCCCAAACAATTTGTGGACAAGAGGAATACTAGAAAACCAGTTATTTCCAGCTATGTTCATACCTATGCCACTCAGTGGTTCTGCCACTCTCATAACCACATCAGGTATAGAGCTGGTCAACTTGTATGGAACATTATTTTGAGTTCAATTGTAAATCTCCATGGAAATAGTGTACCAAGGTTTCACATGTGTCAGATAGAAGTTTTTGAGGCCATAATAGACCAGTGTACTTGGCAAATATCGTCAGAAGTTACTGTGACCTCTGAACGGAATGACCTGCTCATTTACCGTCAAATATTCAGAAGGTACATAATTGACTCTGCAGTTGTGTATGAGATATTCAGATATAAACTGGACCGGTTCCAGTTTGTTTTGTTGTTAAAGTTGTGTTCAAGTCTTTATGCCATCAAACTGCACATACCCTAGAAGAAATTGGAAATGTTTCAAAGTGATTGTTATTGGAAAAACTTGAATTTCCATTCTCTCTACATTCCACAAGTCGGGCAAGTTTTGGTGACATGAGCGAATGAATCCTTCTAAAATCAGAAGTCAGCCGGCCGGTGTGGCCGTGCAGTTCTAGGCGCTTCGGTTTGGAACCGCGTGACCGCTACGGTCGCAGGTTCGAATCCTGCCTCTGGCATGGATGTGTGTGATGTTCTTAGGTTTGTTAGGTTTAAGTAGTTCTAAGTTCTAGGGGACTGATGACTACAGATGTTAAGTCCCATAGTGCTCAGAGCCATTTGAACCATATTTTTAAAATCAGAAGTCCAATGACAGCATTTACTTCATTATCATTAGGCAAATATGCTGTCCTGTCATTCTTATTCCTTTCCTTGTATTTATCAGTTTGTATATTTGTACTGACTGTGGCAGCCCTAAGAATTGTGGTGTCTGTTAGTGCAGAGAAACAATCACTGGGAGATTTACAAGTCTTTGCTGATTCCTTTATTCCAGGAAGATGAGTCATGATGTTTCTCTTTCTAGCTGTGACCACTGATTGGCAGGAACCTTCCTCCAATTTGTCTTCTCTTTACCTCTGAAAAAATTAGACTGGTTTGAATCTGCACCATCTGAATCACCAGACTGCTCACTAGTGGTACTACGCTCAGGTTCAATGCACTAGTCTGATACTGAATCAGAAGACAATCCATCTAGAGTTGCATCTTCATCTGAATCCTCCTCAATGAAGCAGTTGGCAGCATCTTCTTCCATCATCTGTTACAAAAATAAAATCAGTTCATGAGAAATGAATGAGCAATACGAGAATGAAAAACTGGTGCCCGGAAGTAAACGGATGTGTGAGAGGAATGTTAGATGACAGGTAGTGTTGTTAACTTTGCTCATACAAATTTAGCTAAACTAAATATGCAGGGGCCTGTTGGACCCCACGATAATGATTGAAGGTTAAGGAATATAAGAGATTTATATGCTGCGACACACCACAGAAACATACAAAATGGATCGATTTCATCTCACAATTTCAGCAAATCATTAATAATTTGCCACATCCTTCTAAAGGTTTACACCAACTGAATTAATGTTTAAGAACTGAGAAATGGACAACTGGGGGGGGGATCACTGCCTGAAGTACCCAAGGGAGATATATGCCATCTGAAGAAAAAATGTGCCAAGCCTTCATTGATCTAGGAGAAAAGGCCAAGCACAGAAAAGTCTTATGATAAAAGATTAGAGTGCACTGCACAATTCCATTCAGGACAAGAAGTGTTGTGAATGCATTCAAAGTTTATCAACATGGGAAACTTAACTGCAAATGGCAACTCTTATACTCTGGCCCAATTGTAATTACACAAGCCCCACATCCAGGATCTTACAGATTAATTTACCCCATAAGTGGAAAGGACAAGGGCCTTTATCCACACAAGAATCTAAAGGAATTTATACGCTTAAGGGGTCTGGCAAAAGATTAAACCAGCTGATGAAGTTATTGTGCTTAAGTGTAGTGAAAATATTTCACTATGAATTATGAAAGATGTTTACTTAGTTTTAGGGTAAGTTATTTATATGTGTGTCAATAGAAATATAAAAGTCATTAGTTATTTAAAAAGGATAGTGAGGAATAAGTAATAAGTCGAATTTAATTGCCATGATGCGAATTTATTACTAAAATACATACACCTTCCAACACAAAATGATAAATGTGGTGGAGGGAAATAAATAATGTAGCATTACAACGAGATGCAGCATGCAAGTGCAGTAGAAATTGCATTGCTGGACAATGACCGCAGCGCCTGGGTGAAGAAGAAATGAGTCCAACACGCTGCTTAACATTGAGATGCTCAGCTAACATTAGTATCTGTACACCAAGTAGAATATATTCAAAAGATTATGGATTTAAATTTATTATTAAAATTAAGAGTCAGTTGTATGCTATAAGAATAACACTAATATAGGAAAAGAGAACTAAGATAAGGAAATATTTACATGGAAGGAAAGAAAGTGAATTAACTATGGGCAGATATGTACACAATAGGTTTCTATTTACAATATACACACAAAAATCAGCATTATTGCTATATATAAAATAAACTAAGCACCACAGTACAGGAAATATATAGATACTATGAAAGATTGATCAATTTAAGGTATATGCTAATGCTCTGAATAAGGTACGAGAGGAGGTAATGACACTGTGCCTTGTTTGGGAAGATATCCGTTAGTTTCATGTGCACTCATTATACGAATATGGAAGAGACAGAAAAGTAAGTCAGAGTGACAGACGTGCTGTTAATATTCGCATTTTCACAAAAAAGTGTTGGATTCTGAGAATCAGTTACAAAATGATGAACTAAAACCATTTGTGTACTGAATGAAAATATTTATGTGATTAGTGTGAATGATATGTTGGTTGGCCTTGGAGCAATTGCGTACATAATTTATAGGTTAGAATTTTTACAGGGAACAATGCAAGGATATGTACTAGTAAAGGGAGGAAAGAGAATTTAGGTAGCTGGTCGCAAAAAAAAGCGCCACACCATGATATGAATAATTATTTATACATAAATATGTGTGTGAATATGATAGTGTGAATGTTACATGTGAATATAAAGAAGTTATAGTCCGCAAAATGTTGTGAAATGAAGTCAAGGTCCTGACTACCAAAGGATAAAAAAAGGTCATACTTACATTAAAGAATGCAAGTAACAGATATGAGTGTTGAATATGAAGTGCTGTGTTACGTGCAGTGTAATGCTATGTGTGAGTGATTGTCATTTGTAATTATTATCTTTGGCGCAGTCTCTGACCTGTGTTTTCTCTTCTATGTTTTCTCTATGATGGATGTACTTTGGTGTTATTTTGGTAGTAAAGCAGTTGTATGAATTGTGGTGTGTTTTTATGCTGCAATTAAGTGAGTACACCTAATCTTGCAACACTGGTGACCCTTACGTGATAACCGAAGGTCACTAATGTGAAATTCGATGATCAGTATTGCTCCATATTGTGCCGCATTGCATTAAATAGTGGCATCCGCACCAGCTGCATCACCCATCTTCCGTGTTCCATTTTGCCGTAACTCACTGTTGCGGCCACATGTAGTAAGTGTTGCTTAATGCAGAGGAGAATGGCAAAACAGAGGCACACTGGCAACTGAGGCTTTGCAAAGCAAGCATGCACAGATAGCCTTGCTGACAGCAGCAGTCTAACGCACACAGACCGAGCGCCAAGCGAAGCCTGGAGAGTGCTGAGTAAGGGGAAGTGAGGCCAGCACGCTAAGTTACACTGCAATATATTGCAGGAGTAATAACAAAAAGCTACCACCAAGGGTAAAAAACATCTTCCTGCCGGATATAAATAGTGGAGCGCAGGCAGCAACAGACAGACACCATTAGGAACCAGTTCGGTTCTGAGCATGGATGTGGTCCGTGTCCGAATGTTCAGTCTTCATAGGTGATGATTCCGGAAGTCTGTTCCAGCTCGGAGGAATCATCCGTTTGCCACCAGATGTCAACTTCAGCTCTGGAGGTCAGCCCGAGTTCAGTCGGCACCATGGATGACTAACTACAGTGAGAACTTCCAGCAGGACCAGCTGCAGCGTGGTCTTGGTCACAGGCGCCACCAGGGACTGACGCCCGGACTTCACGGCAACCTGGCCCCACGGCACAGGGTCCATCCATGATAAGACCTTGTGGACATCGCAACTGACAGATTCCCAGTCACCGATGCGGCCGGTGTCGGCAGCTGACCTCACGACGACACAGCTCCGTGAGCGTGCCCGTACTGGGGCGCCGAGCAGCGCCGAGTTCAACTCAACCACAGGGCGTCCTGGCTTCAGCAAGCACTAGTGGCCTGAGAGTCCCAAGTATGATCAGCGGCACACGTTATGCGCATTGTCGGACAATCTACACATCAGCAGCCAGGCGGAGGGATCCGCAGGGCTGGGCAGCGACGACGCGGGAGAAATTGTAAAGAAAGTTCAATAAATAATTGTAAAACTCCATGCCGTATCAGTCTTTGGTGCAGCCACTGTGTCTGCTGCTAACAAGTGGTGCCAGAAGTCGTAACAACTGGTGTCAGGCGCACCCACGCCACGACTTTGACTAGCACCGTGCGGAGCAACTGAGAAACACCGAATAGGGTGAGTCCAGCAACTGCCTTCTCTCTATGTTTTCTGTGTAGCTAGACATGTTGAGGATATCGTTAGGGGATGTGAGAGTGTCATTTGAACGGCCTAGCAGCCCTGTAGACTTATCACAGTTTTGTGGGAATGATAGTCACGTTAACTTAGTACCATCTAAATGTGTAGTGTGTGGATTAACAGGTCACGTCACTCCTTGCGATAAATTTGTACCAAACACTTGTGATGTGTGTGGTTTCTATAGTCATGTAACGGGGCAATGTGGTGAGTCTAGATGGCTTGCCATTAGACGTGCTAGGAATTAACTTGCTTCTGGGTAATACAATTTTATTTTTGTGAGGTGAGGTATACCACACGGAAAATGCGAGGTACACATGCAACTGGGTCAAGTGACGCCGTAGTCGATTTGACAGAGCAAGTTAAGAAACTGATTGAGGAAAATAAGTTGCAAAAGCAGCACATGCAGAAGATGGAGCAACAATTGTTGCAAAATACTCAATCAGTCTCGCGAAGAGATAGTGTAGAATGCAAGGATAGTGTCTTTTCCGGTGTGGCAGGTTGTTCAGTGGCTAATTTGTTACCTTCCTTCTCAGGTAAAACATCAGAGGATGTGAATGTTTTCAATGGTGACGTATGTAGTATGGCTAGACTGTGTGGCCGGTTGGATAAAATGTGTTTGCAAATCGCGAGGTTACAGTTAGTAGGTGACGCAAAGATTTATGTGGCATACCACAATGGGTTAAAGGATGCTACTACATTCACAGAGTTGGCTGAGGGATTATTGCAAAGGTTTAGGAAACAAAACAGTGCCAGATTTTTTTTAGAGAAAAATTGGGGAGGATGATGCAAAAAACGGGTTGAAACAGTAGATGAATTTTCAGACAGAATTAGGAGAACGAAGGCACACATGTATGAGTTAACACAAGATGTGAGTGCAAATGAATTTCTATTGAAAGAAGCAGAGAATAGAGATTTAGATGCATTTTTGTGAGGGGTCTCGCCAAATTTTTGATGTCGGATACGGATAGAAAATCCAATAGCTAAGGTGATACCAACTAAACTGCATACAAGTGCATTAAAGATGATTTCGTGGGACAAAGTACGAACAGGTACAGGGAAGTTGATCTGGGTACCGGTGGATGTCGATGTGCCACAGCAGGGGTTATTCTTGGTAGAGCCACTACCGAGTAATGAGGTTTTAGATGTAAAGCATTGCTTTATTCGTAGGAGTGTATCACGGGTAACGGACATAAACGGGCAGTTTATGGTTCCAGTGAGTTTAGATAACTTCCGGCGGGATGATGTTGATCTGCCAAAGGGATTAGTAATAGCCACAGTAGAGTTAATGGATGAAGAGAACATCGATAGTTCGAGGCTAGACTATGACGTGAAGCAAACCGTCAGCACGTCTGCACTTCGTGACAAAGTAAATCACTGGAGAGGAAATGATCGTTCGGGTATGGAAGCATTATTACTAAAGTATAAAGCATTGTTTGAAGCACAGGGTACGTTACCTGCTACACCGATAATAGAGCATCATATTCTGACAGGGAATCATGCTCCAGTGTATCATAAGCCATGCAGACTACCGAAACAATTACAACCAGTAGTAGAGCAATTAATAGAGCAGCAACTGAAAGATGGGTTAATCCAGCACAGTAATAGTCCTTGGTCTAGTAGTGTGATTCTAGTTCCAAAGAAGACACTGGACGGGTTGAAAAAATTGCACTTTTGTTGCGATTACAGACATTTGAATGAAGGGACAGTGGTGGTTGTATATCTGATTCTGAATATCACAGAAACGTTTGACAATCTAGGGCAGTGTAAATTTTTCTCCGCTATGGATTTGTGAAGTGGTTATCACCAGATTGAAGTATGTACAGAGGACAGGCCAAAAAACAGCATTTAGTACGCATTGTGGTCACTTCTCATTGAGTGAATGAGTTGCGGTGTGTTTTTATGTTGCTAAAGCGGTGGCGGTTTTACTGTCAAATGATTAATTACTGTGCCAGTAAGTACTTCTGTAGTTGGTGGTGGGTCTGCCATTGCGATGTTACGACTCCTGGCACCACTTGTTAGCAGCAGACATACTGGCTGCGCCAAAGACTGAGATGGTGTGGAGTTTTACAATTATTTATTGAACTTTCTCTACAATTTTTCCCTCATTGTCGCTGCCCAGCCCTGCGGATCCCTCTGCCTCACTACTGCTGTGTAGATTCTCCGACAATGTGTGCAACATGCACTGCTGATCGCACTTGGAAGCCTCAGGCCACCGGTGCTCCGCTGCAGCCAGGATGCCCTGTGGTTGAGATGAACTCAGCGCCACTCGGTGCCCCAGTACGGGCATGCCCACAGAGCCGCGTCGCTATGAGGTCAGCTGCCGACGCCTGCTGCACCGGCAGCTGGGAAGCCGTCAGTTGCAATGTCCACAAGGTTCCGTCATGGACGGACCATGTGCCGTGGGGCCGGGTTACTGTGAAGTCCGGGCATCTGTCCCCGGCGGTGCCTGTGACCAAGACCGCAGTGCGGCCAGTCCTGCTGGAAGTTCTCGCTGTAGTTAGTCAGCCATGGTGCTGACTGAACTCGGGCTGACCTCCAGAGCTGAAGTTGACATCTGGTGGCAAACGGATGATTCCTGCAAGCTGGAACAGATTTCCAGAATCATCACCTACGAAGATTGAACATTCAGACACGGACCACATCAGTCTTCAGATCCGAACTGCTTCCTAATGGCTTCTATCTGTTGCTGCCTGCACTCCACTATTTATATCCGACAGGAGGACTTTTTTACCCTCAGTGGTAGCTTTTTGTTATTACTCCCACAGCATATTGCAGCGTAACTTAGCGTGCTGGCCCCACTTCTCCTTACTCAGCACTCTCCAGGCTTCTCTTGGCACTCGGTCTGTGTGCGTCCTTGCGTCAGCCTGTTGGCAGACTGCTGCTGTCAGCAAGGCTATCTGTGCGTGCTTACTTCGCAATGCCTCAGTCATCGGTGTGTCTCTGTTTTGCCATTCTCCACTGCATGAAGCAATGCTTACTACATGTGGCCGCAATACTGCCTCCTTCTAAAAATTAAATTCGGCCCTGAATTTACACTATATGTTAACTCTAGTTCTATCCTATATTCTGCTTCTTCCCTATATACATCTAGGTTGCCCTGACTCATGCCCTACTGGTAATCAATTCTACAGGAATCTCATGGAGTGGTCTTGCATTAACATGCTGAATCCTCGGTTTTAATAAGACATATACCACACCAATAAATACAATCAACACTGTAGTAGTACTGGTTGAAATACCAATGGTCACTATGCTACGTTTCTGCCTGGTATTGTACACCTCCACATGCCTTAATAATTGCTGCATTGAAATTTAACCTTTCTCTGAATCTACTAGTTTATCTATCGTTGGCAATAGTGTAGCATCCAAGGTGTTGTTAATATACATCAAATTTTCTCCTGGAGCGATGCTGAATGACGCATCTAGCCAGTACAATGTCAGATGAGTATCTGTAACCTTGGTAACTCCTGTGACTGTCGCTGGTAAGCTGAAACGATCCCCTACTATTTCACAATTTCTCCTGTTGATTAGCAAACCACTGTCCCTTTATTCCATCTCCACGGTTGCTGTCCAATTCCCATTGTCATAACACTTGGCTGATATCCTCTCCATAGCGGATACTGAATACAACCAATGCCTCCCAACTTGCTGAAAATGTGGCGTAGACTTCACTATTATTCTCCGACACTCCGAAGCTTCTGCTTCTGCCCTAAATAACTGGATCTCACAAAACCCCTTGCCCATGAAAACAAGCCATGATGGACAAATGGAAACTGACTCCGTTAGACATCTACTTAACTCTAACCTCGACATAGTAGCATGAGTATCCCCCTCCTTAGAAATTAATAAAACCTCCTGTGTCCTGAAATGTACGCCCTTCCCCATGCGCTCCCATCTGACCGTATAAGGATGCACTGTGTAACAGTGATACTGTCTCCACACACTAGTTACTGGAAGTCTAATCTCTATATACATCTTAACTAGATCCGTTGTTACCTTAATCCTAGACATATGATAAAAAAGTGACATACTCACTTCAATTATCGGCACTACGTGCTCTACCCACTCTGGAAACTCTCCCTCTTCCTGCTTTCTGGTGACATCAATGTCACACTCACCTGCCCGTGCAATGTGCTTTGTACTGCCTCTTGCAATTCATCCATCCTCACTTGTGCATCACCAGTGCTGTTAACCAGTTCCCACAGCAATTCAGCCATTTCCAGTTTCCTTTCCACTATATCCAATCGCGTTTGTATCTGTTCCAGATCCGTATTCAATAATTTCTGTGTTTGTTCTACGAGGGCAGTTCAATAAGTAATGCAACACATTTTTTTTTCTGAAACAGGGGTTGTTTTATTCAGCATTGAAATACACCAGGTTATTCCCCAATCTTTTAGCTACACAACACTATTTTTCAACGTAATCTCCATTCAATGCTATGGCCTTATGCCACCTTGAAATGAGGGCCTGTATGCCTGCACGGTACCATTCCACTGGTCGATGTCGGAGCCAACGTCGTGCTGCATCAATAACTTCTTCATCATCCGCATAGTGCCTCCCACGGATTGCGTCCTTCATTGGGCCAAACATATGGAAATCCGACGGTGCGAGATCGGGGCTGTAGGGTGCATGAGGAAGAACAGTCCACTGAAGTTTTGTGAGCTCCTCTCGGGTGCGGAGACTTGTGTGAGGTCTTGCGTTGTCATGAAGAAGGAGAAGTTCGTTCAGATTTTTGTGCCTACGAACACGCTGAAGTCGTTTCTTCAATTTCTGAAGAGTAGCACAATACACTTCAGAGTTGATCGTTTGACCATGGGGAAGGACATCGAACAGAATAACCCCTTCAGCGTCCTAGAAGACTGTAACCATGACTTTACCGGCTGAGGGTATGGCTTTAAACTTTTTCTTGGTAGGGGAGTGGGTGTGGCGCCACTCCATTGATTGCCGTTTTGTTTCAGGTTCGAAGTGATGAACCCATGTTTCATCACCTGTAACAATCTTTGACAAGAAATTGTCACCCTCAGCCACATGACGAGCAAGCAATTCCGCACAGATGGTTCTCCTTTGCTCTTTATGGTGTTCGGTTAGACAACGAGGGACCCAGCGGGAACAAACCTTTGAATATCCCAACTGGTGAACAATTGTGACAGTACTACCAACAGAGATGTCAAGTTGAGCACTGAGTTGTTTGATGGTGATCCGTCGATCATCTCGAACGAGTGTGTTCGCACGCTCCGCCATTGCAGGAGTCACAGCTGTGCACGGCCGGCCCGCACGCGGGAGATCAGACAGTCTTGCTTGACCTTGCGGCGATGATGACACACGCTTTGCCCAACGACTCACCATGCTTTTGTCCACTGCCACATCACCGTAGACATTCTGCAAGCGCCTATGAATATCTGAGATGCCCTGGTTTTCCGCCAAAAGAAACTCGATCACTGCCCGTTGTTTGCAACGCACATCCGTTACAGACGCCTTTTTAACAGCTCCGTACAGCGCTGCCACCTGTCGGAAGTCAATGAAACTATACGAGATGAAGCGGGAATGTTTGAAAATATTCCACAAGAAATTTCCGGTTTTTTCAACCAAAATTGGCCGAGAAAAAAAAATGTGTTGCATTACTTATTGAACTGCCCTCGTATATACGCTCGTAACCCTTTAGCCATCCCATGCACCACACATGTCACATTGAACAGCTCTGTACCTAATCCCCGTACCTCTGTTGTGTGTATATCCACTAACTTCCTTATGCTTTCCTTCCTGTCACGAATAACTGTTAAAGAATTGTTCAAACCCTCAATATCATCTCTATCTGCTGTTCCAAAAATTGTTTTCAACAACTTCCCACCTGCATTCAACGAACCTCTCTTTACTCTCTTTCTCCTCCCTGGAATCATGATCACGACTTGGTGCAATTATTCCCTTATTTCCTTACATGACCTATCCAAAGCCTTGTACTCTTCTTGCATGTTCCGTAATATTCTGTACTTAGATGCAACTGTTTCCACACTCGATACCACCTCCTGTAGCTGCCGCATCTTGTTCCTTACCTGCAGGATGTTGAGTGCCAGCTGAAGCGTCCACTCGTGAGGACCACATCCGGTTGTTTCCCGAACAACACCCCATTTCGCAACGGCATATCCTGTACCTGTCCAGCTTGTGTCAGCCGCCAGAGGACTACACCCCATACTATCCACTTGTACCCCATCCTGTGCCACCTACAGAATGGAGAGAGAAGGAAGAAACTCCCATCACTACCCCTTAATACCAATAAAATAACCCTAGTCTGTGCACAAAATAATACACACATGATAATTACTGCTACCTACACATCCCTCGAACTTAACTTATACTTAATACCTGGTTTACTGTCTGCTTCTGGTGCTTCTTTTCGCTTTCTGCCAGAAGGAGAAGTACATATACATGGATCTTCTAGCCCTGGAATGGCTTAACTCTACTAATGTGAACCACCATTGTCTTGGTAGGCAATTGTAATTTTACATTGACAGGCGATGTCATTTCCACTACCTGGTACAGTTCCTGGAACTTGTTTGTGAACTTCTTGGTTCTCTCTTTTGAAACATACGGATTAGCTAGTAGCACCCATTGACCTACTCTTTACTGTGGCAACTTCCTCGTTGTACCTCCCATCTGTTCTTGTCATTCCAATGCTTTCGTGTTAGCTCGTCTAACTCTCTGCCATACTTCCTTAATGGTTTCCACAAATTGCCGTACATGCTTGCCCTCCTCTCCCAGCCTTTGACGTTGTGTCCTCCACCAAAACTTCTCCACTATCCGCCTATCCATAGCTCTTCTCCCGCAATGTCCTGAAAGAAAATGGTCATACGCCTCTTGCAAAACTTCAGTACTTAACACTGCTGGTACGACGACGCGCAGGCCGCATTTCGTCCACCTACAAAGTAACCTGTCCTGTACTAGGAACTGCAGTTGCTCTCTGAACAATTGGCAATCACTATCCACAGCTTGTGCCCTTTTCCACTTATCTTCAGTCACCCCTGTTACTTGTAATACTCCAACTTTCGTGCTCAATGCGTCAGCATTGGCATGTTTCACACCTGGCTTGTGTATCACCTCATAATTGAACTCACTGAGCTTCAGCACCCACCTCACTAGCCTGCTCACTGGGTCTTTCAGAGCTAATAACCATTTCAGAGCTGAACGATCCGTCACAACTTTAAACCTTCTACTGTACAGATAACATCGAAAGTATGAAATCCCATATATTACTGCTAACAATTCCTTCTCCATCGTGGAGTAATTTTGTTCCGCCTTGTTAAATTGACGAGATGCAAACACAATCCGATGTTCTTTGCCATCAATTTCTTGCCAAAGTACAACCCCAAGAGCTTGATTAGATGCGTCACATTGTAGTATAAACTCCTTTGAAAAGTCTGGAAACTTCAAAACTGGATCTGATGTCAGTATCTGTTTCAACTCTTGAAATGCTTTCTCGCCCTCTGACGTCCACTGGAAGGTAACACCTTTTCTTAACAACTTAGTAAGTGACCTTGCTATTTCTGCTAACCCCTGTACAAATTTTCGATAATAGCTCGCAAGAGCAATATACGATTGCAGTTGTTTAACCATTTGCGGAACCAGAAAATCTTGTACTGCAGAAGTGAGACGAGGATCTGTCCATACCCCATCCTGACTGATAACATGCCTGAGATAATTAACTTGTGCTTGCGCAAATTTGCTTTTGTCCAAACCTAATGTTAGCCTTGCTGCCCTAACCTTTAAACACCTCCTCTAACCATTCCACATGCTGCTCTATATCTCTTGATATACCATGCATTATTTTGGTTTCAACCCATGAAGACTTCCATCCAACAACCTCTGAAATGTTGCTGAGACGTTTTTTAGTGCAAATAGCATTCTTTGATACTCGAAGTGTCCACAATGCATCGTAAATGCTGTTTTTGGCCTGTCCTCCGGACATACTTCAGTCTGGTGATAACCACTTCGCAAATCCATAGTGGAGAAAAATTTACACTGCCCTAGGTTGTCTAACATTTCTGTGATATTTGGAATTGGATATACGTCCGCCACTGTCCGTTCATTCAAATGTCTGTAATGACAACAAAAGCGAATTTTTTTCGACCTGTCGGGTGTCTTCTTCAGAACTAGGACCACACTACTAGACCAAGGACTATTACTGTGCTGGATTATCCCATCTTTCAGTTGCTGCTCTATTAATTGCTCTACTACTGATTGTAATTGTTTTGTAGTCTGTATGGCTTACAATACACTGGAGCGTGATTCCCTGTCGGAATACGATGCTGTATTATCGGTGTGGAAGGTAACATACCCTGTGCTTCAAACAATGCTTTATACTTTAGTAATGATGCTTTCATACTCAAATGATTATTTCCTCTCCAATGATTTACCTTGTCACGAAGTGTAGACGTGCTGACGGTTTGCTTTGCGTCATAGTCTAGCCTTGAACTATCAATGTCCTCTTCATCCATTAACTCTACTGTGGCTATTACTAATCCCTTCGGCAGATCAACATCTTCCTGCCTGAAGTTATCTAAACTCACCAGAACCATAAACTACCTGTTTATGTCCATTACCCATGGTACACTCCTATGAATAAAGCAATGCTTTTTGTCTAAAACCTCATTACTCGGCAGTGGCTCTACCAAGATTAACCCCTGCTGTGGCACATCGACATCCACCTGTACCCAGATCAACTTCCCTGTACCTGTTCGTACTTTGTCACACGAAATCACCTTTAACGCACTTGTACGCAAGTTTAGTTGGTATCACCTTAGCTATTGGTGCACCTTGTGACTCTGAAACATTTGCAATGGCTGTACCCATTGATAACAAGCTTCCATCGAGTTCCAGCGTATGTTGTGAAAGGACAATTTTGGTGTGATGTTTAATCAGAAAGTCCAACCCAAGTATCGCCGAAAATCCCTGTCTCAGTTGACAACACTTCCATTTGCTCCCAGAACCACACGTTCCCTATCTTAAACTTGAGCTGTGCTGTCCCTAGTGCATCTAATTTTTTATCACCTACTGCGCACAATCTGTATCTCGGAGCTTCCAATCCTTTCTTGCTCATGAGGTCCACACTGACAACTGATACATGTGCTCCAGCATCCACTAAAACTCTTAGCCACTTATCTTTTATCCAAACCATCAAACTACAATCCATCTCTTCGTGCACTCTCTGAGTACCTCTTTTTACTGGGAATGCTCCCTTTTTCGTTTAACAGTTTTTTACCTGCTGTATCATTAACCCGTTTTTTGGCTTTACACTGCTGTGCTTTATGCCCTATTTTCTGACAATTGAAACACTGCGGTTCCTTACATTGTCCCTTAAAATGACCTTGCTTCCCACAATGGTAACACTCTTTGGAAGATGAAAAAATTTTCTTGTCATTGCGACTTCTAGTGGGGCTATCCACTTCCTGCAAATGTGTAGCTACGCGCAATGCTGCTGCTAAGTCACTTGGATTTTCCATCCGTATCTGATGTGAAAAATCCAGCGAGACCCCTCGCAAAAATGCATCTAAAGCTCTATTCTCTGCTTCTTTCAATAGAACTTCATTTGCACTCACATCTTGCGTTAACTCATAAGAGTGCGCATTCGTTCTCCTAATTCTGTCTGAAAATTCATCTACCGTTTAACCCGTTTTTTGCATCATCCTCCCCAATTTTTCTCTAAAAAAATCTGGCACTGTTTTGTTTCCTAAACCTTTGCAATAATCTCTCAGCCAACTCTGTGAATGTAGTAGCATCCCTTAACCCTTTGTGGTATGCCACATAAGTCTTCGCGTCACCTACTAACCGTAACCTCGCGATTTGCAAACACATTTCATCCAACCAGCCACACAGTCTAGCCGTACTACGTACATCACCAATGAAAACATTCACATCCTCTGATGTTTTACCTGAGAAGGAAGGTAACAAATTAGCCGCTGAACAATCTGCTACACCGGAAAAGACAGTACCCTTGCATTCTACACTATCACTTCCCGAGCCTGATTGAGTATTTTGCAACAATTGTTGCTCAATCTTCTGCATGTGCTGCTTTTGCAACTTATTTTCTTCAATCGGTTTCTTAACTTGCTCTGTCAATACGACTACGGCGTCACTTGTCCCGGTTGCACGTGTCTCTGGCATTTTCCGTGTGGTATACCTCACCTCACAAAAATAAAATTGCATTACTCAGAAGCAAGTTAATTCCTAGCACGTCTAATGGCAAGCCATCTAGACTTACCACATTACCCCATTACATGACCATAGAAGCCACACACATCACAAGTGCGTGGTACAAATTTATCACAAGGAGTGATGTGACCTGTTAATCCACACACTACACATTTAGGTGGTACTAAGTTAACTTGACTATCATTCCCATGAAACTGTGATAAGTCTACAGGGCTGCTAGGCCGTTCAAATGACACTCTCACATCCCTTAACATTATCCTCAACATGTCTAGCTACACAGAAAACATAGAGAGAAGGCAGTTGCTGGACTCACCCTATTCGGTGTTTCTCACTTGCTCCGCACGGTGCTAGTCAAAGTCGTGGTGTGGGTGCGCCTGACACCAGTTGTTACAACTTCTGGCACCACTTGTTAGCAGCAGACACAGTGGCTGCGCCAAAGACTGATACGGCGTGGAGTTTTACAATTATTTATTGAACTTTCTTTACAATTTCTCCCGCATCATCGCTGACCAGCCCTGCGGATCCCTCCGACTGGCTGCTGCTGTGTAGATTCTCCGACAATGTGTGCAACTCGGGAGCCTCAGGCCACCAGTGCTCCACTGAAGCCAGGACACCCTGTAGTTGAGATGAACTCAGCGCCCCAGTACGGGCACGCTCACGGAGCTGTGTCGCCGTGAGGTCAGCTGCCGACGCCTGCTGCACCGGTGGCTGGGAAGCCGTCAGTCGTGATGTCCATGAGGTCTTGTCATGGATGGACCATGCACCATGGGGCCGGGTTGCTGTAAAGTCTGAGCATCAGTCCCTGGTGGCGCCTGTGACCAAGACTGCGCTGCGACCGGTCCTGCTGGAAGTTCTTGCTGTAGTTAGTCAGCCATGGTGCTGACTGAACTTGGGCCAACCTCCAGAGATGAAGTTGATATCTGGCGGCGAACGCCTGACTCCTCCAAGCTGGAACAGACTTCCGTAATCATCACCTACGAAGATTGAACATTTGGACACGGACCATGTCCGTCCTCAGATCCGAACTGCTTCCTAATGGCTTCTGTCTGTTGCTGCCTGCTCTCCACTATTTATATCCGGCAGGAGGACGTTTTTTACCCTCGGCGGTAGCTTTTTGTTATTACTCCCACAGTATATTGCAGCATAACTTAGCGTGCTGGCCCTACTTCCCCTTACTCAGCGCTCTCCAGCCTTCGCTCAGCGCTTGGTCTGTGTGCGTCCTTCTGTCAGCCTGTTGGTAGACTGCTGCTGTCAGCAAGGCTGTCTGTGCGTGCTTATTTCACAACGCCTCAGTTGCCAGCGTGCCTGTGTTTTGCCATTCTCCGCTGTGTGAAGCAACGCTTACTACATGTGGCCGTAACAGTGAGTTATGGCGAAATGGAACACAGAAGATGGGTGATGCGGCTGATGCGGATGCCACTATTTTATGCAATGCGGCACAATACGGAGCAATAGTGATCATTGAATTTCACATTAGTGACCTTCGGTTATCACGTAAGGGTCACCAGTGTTGCGAGATTAGGTGTATTCACTTAACTGCAACATAAAAACACACCGCAACTCATACAACTGCTTTACTACCAAAATAACACCAAATAACAACCATCATAGAGAATACAGAGAAGAGAAAACATAGGTGAGAGAGTGCACCACAGATAATAATTACAAATGACAATCACTCGCACATAGTATTACACTGCACGTAACACTGCACTTCACCACTCCCAAGTACAGGGTATTCTGGCGTCACCTCTGAATATTGATCATTACACGACCATCAAGAACACTCTGTTAACCTGGCTCTCACAGTCTGAGATGAAAAGGTCACTCGTACATAGCATTACACTGCACGTAACACTGCACTTCACCACTCCAAGTACAAGATATTCTGGCGTCACCACTGAATATTGATCATTACACAACCATCAAGAACACTCTGATAACCTGGCTCTCGCAGTCTGAGACGAAAAGATTGGAAAAGCTACTCCGCACAGAAGAGCTAGGCGATCGCACGCCATTGCAGCTACTACGCCAACTGCATGCATTAGTGAGCAATGCAGTTAGTGATGACATTTTGCAGAATATTTGGCTATCACGCCTGCACCCAACTCACAGCAAATATTGACACTTGTGCTGGTGATCTGGATGCACTCGCGCAAACTGCAAATTGCATAACAGAAATGTATTCATCCACATGCATCGCAGCAGTTTGCTCACAGCCTCAGGTGGATAACACTCTTGCTCCACTACAAGCACAGGCTACTGGGCTCACCTTGCAAGTAGCTGCATTACAGACCCAGACTACCAGCTGCCGATCTCGTCGCCACCGCTCACCAGGTAAGCGCAGCCGCTCACCTTCATCAGCAAGAATCTGTTGGTATCACCAACAGTATGGTTCTGAGGCACACAAGTGTAAACTGCCATGTGTACAGGGAAACTTAGCAGGAAGTCAGTGATGACGGCCATTGGCTCTCCAGACGGCAGACGTCGACTGTTTGTAACGGGACGTAGCACAATGTTACAGTATTTGGTACACATGGGTGCTGACGTGTCAGTCTATCCATCTGCCATGTCGCAAGTGTGATGACTGCCACCTTTTTGCGGCCAATGGTTCCACAATAACAACATATGGTTGTGTCACATTAGTTTTTAAGTTGGGACTGCGGCAAAAATTTGACTGGCAATTTGTCATAGCAGATGTGACGCACCCCACACTTGGAGCAGATTTTTTATCATTTTATTGGCTCCCGCCTGACCTCCATCACTGATGCCTTCTTGGCACTACTACCAGCCTAGCAAGCCAAGGTAGAATGTGCTGTGTAGAAGACACAGCAGTACGGATGGTTAATGGTGATTCTCTATTTATAGAGCTCCTCAGACAGTTTCCGGAGATCACATGCCAGACTCCCACACAAGAACCTGTGCAGCACTCGACAATGCACTATATTTTGACTATACCTGGGCCACCACTACGTGCTAGATTGCGCTGCTTGACACCCCAGAAACTGAAGATAATTAAGCAGGAATTCTCGTACATGCTAGCACAAGGAAACTGCCGCCCATCGAGCAGTAGTTGGTTATCTCCTCTACACATGGTACCAAAGAAGAATAACGGATGGCGTCCATGTGGCGACTACAGACAGCCGGCCGCGGTGGTCTAGCGGTTCTAGGCGCTCAGTCCGGAACTGCGCGACTGCTACAGTCGCAGGTTCGAATCCTGCCTCGGGCATGGATGTGTGTGATGCCCTTAGGTTAGTTAGGTTTAAGTAGTTCTAAGTTCTAGGGGACTGATGACCACAGATGTTAAGTCCCATAGTGCTCAGAGACATTTGAACCATTTGACTACAGACAGCTCAACGCCAGAACCATTCCAGATCGTTATCCAGTCCTGCATATCTAACATTTTACTTTCAATGTCCACAGCAAGCAAATTTTTTCTACATTGGACTTAGTTCATGCGTTTTACCAGATACCTGTGGCACCTGACAACATTGCTAAGACTGCCGTCTGCATGCCGTTCGGTCTCTTTGAATTTACCCGAATGCCTTCTGGACTTTGTAACGCTGCCCAAATGTTTCAACGGTTCATGGATGAAGTGACACGTGACTTAGACTTCTTTTATGTGTATATTGATGATGTTTTGGTCATGTCAAATTCAGAGGCAGAATGCCTATCGCACTTACGACATATCTTCACTAGTTTACATGCACGTGTCCTGCTCATCAACCCGTCGAAGTGCATTTTTGGAGCAGCTGAAGTACAGTTCCTATCAACGCTCAAGGCATATGGCCATCACAGGAGAAAGTAGATGCTATACTGAATTTTCCCCAGCCTATGACAGTTAAGGAATTACGTAGATTTCTTGGCATAACCAATTTATACCATCAATTCATTTGCAATCATGCCTTTCTAGCTGCACCACTGAATAAGTTCTTGCAAGGTTCACCGAAGCCAAAAGACCAACTCCAGTGGGACAGTGAAGCTGAGTTGGCATTTAACAAGCTGAAGACTGCCATCGCCGAAGCTACACTGTTAGCACACCCAGTTCCTGATGGTCAATGCATCTGCAACTGCAATCAGTGCTGCACTGCAACAGCAAATAGATGGACACTGGCAGTGCTTAGCCTTTTTCAGTAAAAATCTATCGCCATTTCAGCAGAATTGGTCCACATATGATTGCGAACTGTATGCTGCATATGCTGCTATTAAGAAATTTCGTCACATGTTGGAAGGACAGCAGTTCACTCTCATCACAGACCATAAGCCACTAACATATGCTTTCCGCCAGCATCCTGAGAAGTCATCGCCACATCAACTGCGACACCTCGGCTTTATCGGACACCACCAATATTGTCCACATTGAAGGAGAACTAAATGTGCCAGCTGATGCACTCTCCAGGATTGAAGTAATCATTGAAGCAGTTGATTTTGAAGCTCTCGCCGTAGCGCAAGAATCTGATAGTGAGCTCTGAGATGTGTTGTTGCAACCATCATGCCTACAACTTCGCCGAGTTACACTGCCACTGTCAACTGTGCCACTGTATTGTGATATTGCCACCAACAAACCGAGACCTTCTGTGACTATTGACTTTCGCCAACAGGCAATCGCCTCTTTACATAACATGTCGCACCCTGGAATACGAACCACTACCAACATGATGAAGCGAGCTTTATTCTGGCCACATATGGAGATATATTGCAAGCAATATGTGTGACAATATGTGGCCTGTCAAAGGAAAAGACTGCAAGCAATTTTTGTGGCAATGTGTGGCCTGTCAACGGAATAAAGTTAGCTAGCACGTTAGGTCACCTCTTGGCACATTTCTTCCTCCAAATCAGAGATCTGATCATGTCCACCTAGACCTAGTAGGACCTCTCCCACCGTTGGAAGGATACACCTACTGCCTTACAGCCATTGATAGTTTTACACGTTGGCCCGAGGTGTTCCAGATCACTGACATCACCGCTGAAACTGTCGTGACTGCATTCTTCAGGGGATGGATCACCCATTTCGGAGTGCTTTTACGAATCACAACAGGCCAAGGAAGACAGTTTGAGTTGTATTTGTTCAAAGCACTCTCTAACCTACTGGGTACAAAGCACATTAGAACTACAGTTTACCACCTGTCAGCAAATGGTTTAATTCAACGCATGCACCGCCAACTGAAACTGTCGCTTTGATGTCACGACTCACAGTGGTGGACAGAGACATTGCCCATTGTCCTCCTGGGTCTCCATGTGTCGCTGAAAGAAGATCTGAACACCATGACTGCAGGACTTGTTTATGGCCAGCCAATACGACTTCCCAGCGAGTTCTTTGCTAATGTGCCAGACTATGGCATTGACATTTCAGATTTTGTACAAAAGCTGCATACGCAAATCCAGCAACTACACCCCATTGCTCCAAGGCATCAGTAGACCCGTCACCCATTTGTGTTTGACAAGCTACGGGAATGCCACTATGTCTTCTTCTTCTTACGGTATGATGCAGTACGCAAGCCACTGCAGCCATACTACGACGGACCTTATCGTGTCATCAGTAGGGATGAAAAGACAGTCATAGTCAATGTGATGGGTACACCAACCATCGTTTCCATTGACAGGCTCAAACCAGCTTTCCGCACTCCCTACACTGGTACAGACGCATCTATCCACACTACAGACATGACCGAAACTCCAGCCACTCCACTGCACATCACAGGTCAGCCTCAATGGATGTCTGAGGCTATCTCTACTGCACCATCAGCAGCCTGTGCATGACCTGTTGTAACCCACTCCGGATGACATGTCTATTTCAACACAAAGTACTGTTGACACTAAGGGGAGAGTGGTGAAGTGCAGTGTTACATGCAGTGTAAGACTATGTGCGAGTGATTGCCATTTGTAATTATTATCTTTGGTGCAGTCTCTGACCCATGTTTTCTCTGTGATGGATATTCTTTGGTGTTATTTTGGTAGCAAAGCAGTTGTGTGAGTTGCGGTGTGTTTTTATGTTACAATTAAGTGAGTACACCTAGTCTCGCAACAAATACAAGTGTTCAAGACACAGTTACACATGATCATGGTTTATATGAATGTCCTTCCATGAACATTTCTTTTGATACAACTTTTGTAGCAAAGTATTTGCATATAATCATTTTATAGTACACGGGAGCTGTATCCCAAGGTATGAATTAAGTACACTGAAGGACAATCACTACAGGTACTTTTAAGCAAATGACATTAATAAAATGGTCACAATAATGTTAGAATTTTATCTTTAGAGCTGTAAACATGGAGTAAATAGTTCATCACAAAACACAAAGAAGTTTGTAGAGAACTGGCTCAATCATTGTGTGATCTGCCAACCTTGCATTTCAGCACAAGATGGTAAATGCATCTTTCCATTCCTTAACGTAACCCCCTGTAGGTCGACCACCTCCTGGTAGAATAGAGAGAGGCTTGGCTAAGCGTAGTTATGCTAATTTGTGTTGGAAACATGAGAGTGAGGTGTTATGTTTCTTTCTTTAGCAATCTGGAATTACAAATGCTTGCGTTAAATGAGATGATGGTAGTAATTCATGGTTACCATCAGATTGCATATATGTGTATTGTTTTTTCAGTCCTAACACGTAAGATATTTTGCAAATTATTCATGTAAATGAAGATTACATAATGAGTTTTTAAAGTTAAAGGGAGTACTAATTTATCATACAAGTTGTAAACATAAATGATTTGTTAATGATGAGAATTAATGTGAAATCACTTGTATTGTAAATGTTGTCTTATGAATTTTGAAGCCAAAAATGACTTCTTAAATGTTATTCACTTTTATTTAAATATTGCCTCAGTGATACAGATAGCCATACTGTAAGTGCAACCACAACAGAGGGGTATCTGTTGAGAGGACAGACAAAGGTGTGGTTCCTGAAGAGGGGCAGCAGCCTTTTCAATAGTTGCAGGGGCAAGAGTCTGGATGAAACTTCCTGGCAGATTAAAACTGTGTGCCCGACTGAGACTCGAACTCGGGACCTTTGCCTTTCGCGGGCAAGTGCTCTACCAACTGAGCTACCGAAGCACGACTCACGCCCGGTACTCACAGCTTTACTTCTGCCAGTACCTCGTCTCCTACCTTCCAAACTTTACAGAAGCTCTTCTGCGAACCTTGCAGAACTAGCACTCCTGAAAGAAAGGATACTGCGGAGACATGGCTTAGCCACAGCCAGGGGGATGTTTCCACAATGAGATTTTCACTCTGCAGCGGAGTGTGCGCTGATATGAAACTTCCTGGCAGATTAAAACTGTGTGCCCGACCGAGACTCGAACTCGGGACCTTTGCCTTTCGCGGGCAAGTGCTCTACCAACTGAGCTACCGAAGCACGACTCACGCCCGGTACTCACAGCTTTATTTCTGCCAGTACCTCGTCTCCTACCTTCCAAACTTTACAGAAGCTCTTCTGCGAACCTTGCAGAACTAGCACTCCTGAAAGAAAGGATACTGCGGAGACATGGCTTAGCCACAGCCTGGGGGATGTTTCCAGAATGAGATTTTCACTCTGCAGCGGAGTGTGCGCTGATATGAAACTTCCTGGCAGATTAAAACTGTGTGCCCGACCGAGACTCGAACTCGGGACCTTTGCCTTTCGCGGGCAAGTGCTCTACCAACTGAGCTACCGAAGCACGACTCACGCCCGGTACTCACAGCTTTACTTCTGCCAGTACCTCGTCTCCTACCTTCCAAACTTTACAGAAGCTCTTCTGCGATCCTTGCAGAACTAGCACTCCTGAAAGAAAGGATACTGCGGAGACATGGCTTAGCCACAGCCTGGGGGATGTTTCCAGAATGAGATTTTCACTCTGCAGCGGAGTGTGCGCTGATATGAAACTTCCTGGCAGATTAAAACTGTGTGCCCGACACAGACTCGAACTCGGGACCTTTGCCTTTCGCGGGCAAGTGCTCTACCAACTGAGCTACCGAAGCACGACTCACGCCCAGTACTCACAGCTTTACTTCTGCCAGTACCTCGTCTCCTACCTTCCAAACTTTACAGAAGCTCTTCTGCGAACCTTGCAGAACTAGCACTCCTGAAAGAAAGGATACTGCGGAGACATGGCTTAGCCACAGCCTGGGGGATCTTTCCAGAATGAGATTTTCACTATCCAGTGGAGTGTGTGCTGATATGAATCTTCCTGGCAGATTAAAACTGTGTGCCCGACCGAGACTCGAACTCGGGACCTTTGCCTTTCACGGGCAAGTGCTCTACCAACTGAGCTACCGAAGCACGACTCACGCCCGGTACTCACAGCTTTACTTCTGCCAGTACCTCGTCTCCTACCTTCCAAACTTTACAGAAGCTCTTCTGCGAACCTTGCAGAACTAGCACTCCTGAAAGAAAGGATACTGCGGAGACATGGCTTAGCCACAGCCTGGGGGATGTTTCCAGAATGAGATTTTCACTCTGCAGCGGAGTGTGCGCTGATATGAAACTTCCTGGCAGATTAAAACTGTGTGCCCGACCGAGACTCGAACTCAGGGCCTTTGCCTTTCGCGGGCAAGTGCTCTACCAACTGAGCTACCGAAGCACGACTCACGCCCGGTACTCACAGCTTTACTTCTGCCAGTACCTCGTCTCCTACCTTCCAAACTTTACAGAAGCTCTTCTGCGAACCTTGCAGAACTAGCACTCCTGAAAGAAAGGATACTGCGGAGACATGGCTTAGCCACAGCCTGGGGGATGTTTCCAGAATGAGATTTTCACTCTGCAGCGGAGTGTGCGCTGATATGAAAGTTCCTGGCAGATTAAAACTGTGTGCCCGACCGAGACCCGAACTCGGGACCTTTGCCTTTCGCGGGCAAGTGCTCTACCAACTGAGCTACCGAAGCACGACTCACGCCCAGTACTCACAGCTTTACTTCTGCCAGTACCTCGTCTCCTACCTTCCAAACTTTGCAGAAGCTCTTCTGCGAACCTTGCAGAACTAGCACTCCTGAAAGAAAGGATACTGCGGAGACATGGCTTAGCCACAGCCTGGGGGATCTTTCCAGAATGAGATTTTCACTCTGCAGTGGAGTGTGCGCTATTATGAAACTTCCTGGCAGATTAAAACTGTGTGCCCGACCGAGACTCGAACTCGGGACCTTTGCCTTTCGCGGGCAAGTGCTCTACCAACTGAGCTACCGAAGCACGACTCACGCCCGGTACTCACAGCTTTACTTCTGCCAGTATCTCGTCTCCTACCTTCCAAACTTTACAGAAGCTCTTCTGCGAACCTTGCAGAACTAGCACTCCTGAAAGAAAGGATACTGCGGAGACATGGCTTAGCCACAGCCTGGGGGATGTTTCCAGAATGAGATTTTCACTCTGCAGTGGAGTGTGCGCTGATATGAAACTTCCTGGCAGATTAAAACTGTGTGCCTGACCGAGACTCGAACTCGGGACCTTTGCCTTTCGCGGGCAAGTGCTCTACCAACTGAGCTACCGAAGCACGACTCACGCCCGGTACTCACAGCTTTACTTCTGCCAGTACCTCGTCTCCTACCTTCCAAACTTTACAGAAGCTCTTCTGCGAACCTTGCAGAACTAGCACTCCTGAAAGAAAGGATACTGCGGAGACATGGCTTAGCCACAGCCAGGGGGATGTTTCCACAATGAGATTTTCACTCTGCAGCGGAGTGTGCGCTGATATGAAACTTCCTGGCAGATTAAAACTGTGTGCCCGACCGAGACTCGAACTCGGGACCTTTGCCTTTCGCGGGCAAGTGCTCTACCAACTGAGCTACCGAAGCACGACTCACGCCCGGTACTCACAGCTTTATTTCTGCCAGTACCTCGTCTCCTACCTTCCAAACTTTACAGAAGCTCTTCTGCGAACCTTGCAGAACTAGCACTCCTGAAAGAAAGGATACTGCGGAGACATGGCTTAGCCACAGCCTGGGGGATGTTTCCAGAATGAGATTTTCACTCTGCAGCGGAGTGTGCGCTGATATGAAACTTCCTGGCAGATTAAAACTGTGTGCCCGACCGAGACTCGAACTCGGGACCTTTGCCTTTCGCGGGCAAGTGCTCTACCAACTGAGCTACCGAAGCACGACTCACGCCCGGTACTCACAGCTTTACTTCTGCCAGTACCTCGTCTCCTACCTTCCAAACTTTACAGAAGCTCTTCTGCGATCCTTGCAGAACTAGCACTCCTGAAAGAAAGGATACTGCGGAGACATGGCTTAGCCACAGCCTGGGGGATGTTTCCAGAATGAGATTTTCACTCTGCAGCGGAGTGTGCGCTGATATGAAACTTCCTGGCAGATTAAAACTGTGTGCCCGACACAGACTCGAACTCGGGACCTTTGCCTTTCGCGGGCAAGTGCTCTACCAACTGAGCTACCGAAGCACGACTCACGCCCAGTACTCACAGCTTTACTTCTGCCAGTACCTCGTCTCCTACCTTCCAAACTTTACAGAAGCTCTTCTGCGAACCTTGCAGAACTAGCACTCCTGAAAGAAAGGATACTGCGGAGACATGGCTTAGCCACAGCCTGGGGGATCTTTCCAGAATGAGATTTTCACTATCCAGTGGAGTGTGTGCTGATATGAATCTTCCTGGCAGATTAAAACTGTGTGCCCGACCGAGACTCGAACTCGGGACCTTTGCCTTTCACGGGCAAGTGCTCTACCAACTGAGCTACCGAAGCACGACTCACGCCCGGTACTCACAGCTTTACTTCTGCCAGTACCTCGTCTCCTACCTTCCAAACTTTACAGAAGCTCTTCTGCGAACCTTGCAGAACTAGCACTCCTGAAAGAAAGGATACTGCGGAGACATGGCTTAGCCACAGCCTGGGGGATGTTTCCAGAATGAGATTTTCACTCTGCAGCGGAGTGTGCGCTGATATGAAACTTCCTGGCAGATTAAAACTGTGTGCCCGACCGAGACTCGAACTCAGGGCCTTTGCCTTTCGCGGGCAAGTGCTCTACCAACTGAGCTACCGAAGCACGACTCACGCCCGGTACTCACAGCTTTACTTCTGCCAGTACCTCGTCTCCTACCTTCCAAACTTTACAGAAGCTCTTCTGCGAACCTTGCAGAACTAGCACTCCTGAAAGAAAGGATACTGCGGAGACATGGCTTAGCCACAGCCTGGGGGATGTTTCCAGAATGAGATTTTCACTCTGCAGCGGAGTGTGCGCTGATATGAAAGTTCCTGGCAGATTAAAACTGTGTGCCCGACCGAGACCCGAACTCGGGACCTTTGCCTTTCGCGGGCAAGTGCTCTACCAACTGAGCTACCGAAGCACGACTCACGCCCAGTACTCACAGCTTTACTTCTGCCAGTACCTCGTCTCCTACCTTCCAAACTTTGCAGAAGCTCTTCTGCGAACCTTGCAGAACTAGCACTCCTGAAAGAAAGGATACTGCGGAGACATGGCTTAGCCACAGCCTGGGGGATCTTTCCAGAATGAGATTTTCACTCTGCAGTGGAGTGTGCGCTATTATGAAACTTCCTGGCAGATTAAAACTGTGTGCCCGACCGAGACTCGAACTCGGGACCTTTGCCTTTCGCGGGCAAGTGCTCTACCAACTGAGCTACCGAAGCACGACTCACGCCCGGTACTCACAGCTTTACTTCTGCCAGTATCTCGTCTCCTACCTTCCAAACTTTACAGAAGCTCTTCTGCGAACCTTGCAGAACTAGCACTCCTGAAAGAAAGGATACTGCGGAGACATGGCTTAGCCACAGCCTGGGGGATGTTTCCAGAATGAGATTTTCACTCTGCAGTGGAGTGTGCGCTGATATGAAACTTCCTGGCAGATTAAAACTGTGTGCCTGACCGAGACTCGAACTCGGGACCTTTGCCTTTCGCGGGCAAGTGCTCTACCAACTGAGCTACCGAAGCACGACTCACGCCCGGTACTCACAGCTTTACTTCTGCCAGTACCTCGTCTCCTACCTTCCAAACTTTACAGAAGCTCTTCTGCGAACCTTGCAGAACTAGCACTCCAGAAAGAAAGGATACTGCGGAGACATGGCTTAGCCACAGCCTGGGGGATGTTTCCAGAATGAGATTTCCACTCTGCAGCGGAGTGTGCGCTGATATGAAACTTCCTGGCAGATTAAAACTGTGTGCCCGACCGAGACTCGAACTCGGGACCTTTGCCTTTCGCGGGCAAGTGCTCTACCAACTGAGCTACCGAAGCACGACTCACGCCCGGTACTCACAGCTTTACTCCTGCCAGTACCTCGTCTCCTACCTTCCAAACTTTACAGAAGCTCTTCTGCGAACCTTGCAGAACTAGACCTCCTGAAAGAAAGGATACTGCGGAGACATGGCTTAGCCACAGCCAGGGGGATGTTTCCACAATGAAATTTTCACTCTGCAGCGGAGTGTGCGCTGATATGAAACTTCCTGGCAGATTAAAACTGTGTGCCCGACCGAGACTCGAACTCGGGACCTTTGCCTTTCGCGGGCAAGTGCTCTACCAACTGAGCTACCGAAGCACAACTCACGCCCGGTACTCGCAGCTTTATTTCTGCCAGTACCTCGTCTCCTACCTTCCAAACTTTACAGAAGCTCTTCTGCGAACCTTGCAGAACTAGCACTCATGAAAGAAAGGATACTGCGAAGACATGGCTTAGCCACAGCCTGGGGGATGTTTCCAGAATGAGATTTTCACTCTGCAGCGGAGTGTGCGCTGATATGAAACTTCCTGGCAGATTAAAACTGTGTGCCCGACCGAGACTCGAACTCGGGACCTTTGCCTTTCGCGGGCAAGTCCTCTACCAACTGAGCTACCGAAGCACGACTCACGCCCGGTACTCACAGCTTTACTTCTGCCAGTACCTCGTCTCCTACCTTCCAAACTTTACAGAAGCTCTTCTGCGATCCTTGCAGAACTAGCACTCCTGAAAGAAAGGATACTGCGGAGACATGGCTTAGCCACAGCCTGGGGGATGTTTCCAGAATGAGATTTTCACTCTGCAGCGGAGTGTGCGCTGATATGAAACTTCCTGGCAGATTAAAACTGTGTGCCCGACACAGACTCGAACTCGGGACCTTTGCCTTTCGCGGGCAAGTGCTCTACCAACTGAGCTACCGAAGCACGACTCACGCCCAGTACTCACAGCTTTACTTCTGCCAGTACCTCGTCTCCTACCTTCCAAACTTTACAGAAGCTCTTCTGCGAACCTTGCAGAACTAGCACTCCTGAAAGAAAGGATACTGTGGAGACATGGCTTAGCCACAGCCTGGGGGATCTTTCCAGAATGAGATTTTCACTATCCAGTGGAGGGTGCGCTGATATGAATCTTCCTGGCAGATTAAAACTGTGTGCCCGACCGAGACTCGAACTCGGGACCTTTGCCTTTCGCGGGCAAGTGCTCTACCAACTGAGTTACCGAAGAACGACCCACGCCCGGTACTCACAGCTTTACTTTTGCCAGTATCTCGTCTCCTACCTTCCAAACTTTACAGAAGCTCTTCTGCGAAACTTGCAGAACTAGCACTCCTGAAAGAAAGGATACTGCGGAGACATGGCTTAGCCACAGCCTGGGGGATGTTTCCAGAATGAGATTTTCACTCTGCAGAGGAGTGTGCGCTGATATGAAACTTCCTGGCAGATTAAAACTGTGTGCCCGACCGAGACTCGAACTCGGGGCCTTTGCCTTTCGCGGGCAAGTGCTCTAGCAACTGAGATACCGAAGCACGACTCACGCCCGGTACTCACAGCTTTACTTCTGCCAGTACCTCGTCTCCTACCTTCCAAACTTTACAGAAGCTCTTCCGCGAACCTTGCAGAACTAGCACTCCTGAAAGAAAGGATACTGCGGAGACATGGCTTAGCCACAGCCTGGGGGATGTTTCCAGAATGAGATTTTCACTCTGCAGCGGAGTGTGCGCTGATATGAAAGTTCCTGGCAGATTAAAACTGTGTGCCCGACCGAGACTCGAACTCGGGACCTTTGCCTTTCGCGGGCAAGTGCTCTACCAACTGAGCTACCGAAGCACGACTCACGCCCAGTACTCACAGCTTTACTTCTGCCAGTACCTCGTCTCCTACCTTCCAAACTTTGCAGAAGCTCTTCTGCGAAACTTGCAGAACTAGCACTCCTGAAAGAAAGGATACTGCGGAGACATGGCTTAGCCACAGCCTGGGGGATGTTTCCAGAATGAGATTTTCACTCTGCAGCGGAGTGTGCGCTGATATGAAAGTTCCTGGCAGATTAAAACTGTGTGCCCGAACGAGACTCGAACTCGGGGCCTTTGCCTTTCGCGGGCAAGTGCTCTACCAACTGAGCTACCGAAGCACGACTCACGCCCGGTACTCACAGCTTTACTTCTGCCAGTACCTCGTCTCCTACCTTCCAAACTTTACAGAAGCTCTTCTGCGAACCTTGCAGAACTAGCACTCCTGAAAGAAAGGATACTGCGGAGACATGGCTTAGCCACAGCCTGGGGGATCTTTCCAGAATGAGATTTTCACTATCCAGTGAAATGTGCGCTGATATGAATCTTCCTGGCAGATTAAAACTGTGTGCCCGACCGAGACTCGAACTCGGGACCTGTGCCTTTCGCGGGCAAGTGCTCTACCAACTGAGCTACCGAAGCACGACTCACGCCCGGTACTCACAGCTTTACTTCTGCCAGTACCTCGTCTCCTACCTTCCAAACTTTACAGAAGCTCTTCTGCGATCCTTGCAGAACTAGCACTCCTGAAAGAAAGGATACTGCGGAGACATGGCTTAGCCACAGCCTGGGGGATGTTTCCAGAATGAGATTTTCACTCTGCAGCGGAGTGTGCGCTGATATGAAAGTTCCTGGCAGATTAAAACTGTGTGCCCGACCGAGACTCGAACTCGGGACCTTTGCCTTTCGCGGGCAAGTGCTCTACCAACTGAGCTACCGAAGCACGACTCACGCCCAGTACTCACAGCTTTACTTCTGCCAGTACCTCGTCTCCTACCTTCCAAACTTTACAGAAGCTCTTCTGCGAACCTTGCAGAACTAGCACTCCTGAAAGAAAGGATACTGCGGAGACATGGCTTAGCCACAGCCTGGGGGATGTTTCCAGAATGAGATTTTCACTCTGCAGCGGAGTGTGCGCTGATATGAAAGTTCCTGGCAGATTAAAACTGTGTGCCCGAACGAGACTCGATCTCGGGGCCTTTGCCTTTCGCGGGCAAGTGCTCTACCAACTGAGCTACCGAAGCACGACTCACGCCCGGTACTCACAGCTTTACTTCTGCCAGTACCTCGTCTCCTACCTTCCAAACTTTACAGAAGCTCTTCTGCGAACCTTGCAGAACTAGCACTCCTGAAAGAAAGGATACTGCGGAGACATGGCTTAGCCACAGCCTGGGGGATGTTTCCAGAATGAGATTTTCACTCTGCAGCGGAGTGTGCGCTGATATGAAAGTTCCTGGCAGATTAAAACTGTGTGCCCGACCGAGACTCGAACTCGGGACCTTTGCCTTTCGCGGGCAAGTGCTCTACCAACTGAGCTACCGAAGCACGACTCACGCCCGGTACTCACAGCTTTACTTCTGCCAGTACCTCGTCTCCTACCTTCCAAACTTTACAGAAGCTCTTCTGCGAACCTTGCAGAACTAGCACTCCTGAAAGAAAAGATACTGCGGAGACATGGCTTAGCCACAGCCAGGGGGATGTTTCCACAATGTGATTTTCACTCTGCAGCGGAGTGTGCGCTGATATGAAACTTCCTGGCAGATTAAAACTGTGTGCCCGACCGAGACTCGAACTCGGGACCTTTGCCTTTCGCGGGCAAGTGCTCTACCAACTGAGCTACCGAAGCACGACTCACGCCCAGTACTCACAGCTTTACTTCTGCCAGTACCTCGTCTCCTACCTTCCAAACTTTACAGAAGCTCTTCTGCGAACCTTGCAGAACTAGCACTCCTGAAAGAAAGGATACTGCGGAGACATGGCTTAGCCACAGCCTGGGGGATCTTTCCAGAATGAGATTTTCACTATCCAGTGGAGTGTGCGCTGATATGAATATTCCTGGCAGATTAAAACTGTGTGCCCGACCGAGACTCGAACTCGGGACCTTTGCCTTTCGCGGGCAAGTGCTCTACCAACTGAGCTACCGAAGCACGACTCACGCCCGGTACTCACAGCTTTACTTCTGCCAGTACCTCGTCTCCTACCTTCCTAACTTTACAGAAGCTCTTCTGCGAACCTTGCAGAACTAGCACTCCTGAAAGAAAGGATACTGCGGAGACATGGCTTAGCCACAGCCTGGGGGATGTTTCCAGAATGAGATTTTCACTCTGCAGCGGAGTGTGCGCTGATATGAAAGTTCCTGGCAGATTAAAACTGTGTGCCCGACCGAGACTCGAACTCGGGACCTTTGCCTTTCGCGGGCAAGTGCTCTACCAACTGAGCTACCGAAGCACGACTCACGCCCGGTACTCACAGCTTTACTTCTGCCAGTACCTCATCTCCTACCTTCCAAACTTTACAGAAGCTCTTCTGCGAACCTTGCAGAACTAGCACTCCTGAAAGAAAAGATACTGCGGAGACATGGCTTAGCCACAGCCAGGGGGATGTTTCCACAATGTGATTTTCACTCTGCAGCGGAGTGTGCGCTGATATGAAACTTCCTGGCAGATTAAAACTGTGTGCCCGACCGAGACTCGAACTCGGGACCTTTGCCTTTCGCGGGCAAGTGCTCTACCAACTGAGCTACCGAAGCACGACTCACGCCCAGTACTCACGGCTTTACTTCTGCCAGTACCTCGTCTCCTACCTTCCAAACTTTACAGAAGCTCTTCTGCGAACCTTGCAGAACTAGCACTCCTGAAAGAAAGGATACTGCGGAGACATGGCTTAGCCACAGCCTGGGGGATGTTTCCAGAATGAGATTTTCACTCTGCAGTGGAGTGTGCGCTGATATGAAACTTCCTGGCAGATTAAAACTGTGTGCCTGACCGAGACTCGAAATCGGGACCTTTGCCTTTCGCGGGCAAGTGCTCTACCAACTGAGCTATCGAAGCACGACTCACGCCCGGTACTCACAGCTTTACTCCTGCCAGTACCTCGTCTCCTACCTTCCAAACTTTACAGAAGCTCTTCTGCGAACCTTGCAGAACTAGCACTCCTGAAAGAAAGGATACTGCGGAGACATGGCTTAGCCACAGCCTGGGGGATGTTTCCAGAATGAGATTTTCACTCTGCAGTGGAGTGTGCGCTGATATGAAACTTCCTGGCAGATTAAAACTGTGTGCCCGACCGAGACTCGAACTCGGGACCTTTGCCTTTCGCAGGCAAGTGCTCTACCAACTGAGCTATCGAAGCACGACTCACGCCCGGTACTCACAGCTTTACTTCTGCCAGTATCTCGTCTCCTACCTTCCAAACTTTACAGAAGTTCTTCTGCGAACCTTGCAGAACTAGCACTCCTGAAAGAAAGGATACTGCGGAGACATGGCTTAGCCACAGCCTGGGGGATGTTTCCAGAATGAGATTTTCACTCTGCAGTGGAGTGTGCGCTGATATGAAACTTCCTGGCAGATTAAAACTGTGTGCCCGACCGAGACTCGAACTCGGGACCTTTGCCTTTCGCGGGCAAGTGCTCTACCAACTGAGCTACCGAAGCACGACTCACGCCCAGTACTCACAGCTTTACTTCTGCCAGTACCTCGTCTCCTACCTTCCAAACTTTACAGAAGCTCTTCTGCGAACCTTGCAGAACTAGCACTCCTGAAAGAAAGGATACTGCGGAGACATGGCTTAGCCACAGCCTGGGGGATCTTTCCAGAATGAGATTTTCACTCTGCAGTGGAGTGTGCGCTGATATGAAACTTCCTGGCAGATTAAAACTGTGTGCCCGACCGAGACTCGAACTCGGGACCTTTGCCTTTCGCGGGCAAGTGCTCTACCAACTGAGCTACCGAAGCACGACTCACGCCCGGTACTCACAGCTTTACTTCTGCCAGTACTTCGTCTCCTACCTTCCAAACTTTACAGAAGCTCTTCTGCGAACCTTGCAGAACTAGCACTTCTGAAAGAAAGGATACTGCGGAGACATGGCTTAGCCACAGCGTGGGGGATGTTTCCAGAATGAGATTTTCACTCTGCAGCGGAGTGTGCGCTGATATGAAACTTCCTGGCAGATTAAAACTGTGTGCCCGACCGAGACTCGAACTCGGGACCTTTGCCTTTCGCGGGCAAGTGCTCTACCAACTGAGCTACCGAAGCACGACTCACGCCCGGTACTCACAGCTTTACTCCTGCCAGTACCTCGTCTCCTACCTTCCAAACTTTACAGAAGCTCTTCTGCGAACCTTGCAGAATTAGCACTCCTGAAAGAAAGGATACTGCGGAGACATGGCTTAGCCACAGCCTGGGGGATGTTTCCAGAATGAGATTTTCACTCTACAGCGGAGTGTGCGCTGATATGAAAGTTCCTGGCAGATTAAAACTGTGTGCCCGACCGAGACTCGAACTCGGTACCTTTGCATTTCGCGGGCAAGTGCTCTACCAACTGAGCTACCGAAGCATGACTCACGCCCAGTACTCACAGCTTTACTTCTGCCAGTACCTCGTCTCCTACCTTCCAAACTTTACAGAAGCTCTTCTGCGAACCTTGCAGAACTAGCACTCCTGAAAGAAAGGATACTGCGGAGACATGGCTTAGCCACAGCCTGGAGGATGTTTCCAGAATGAGATTTTCACTCTGTAGCGGAGTGTGCGCTGATATGAAACTTCCTGGCAGATTAAAACTGTGTGCCTGACCGAGACTCGAACTCGGGACCTTTGCCTTTCGCGGCCAAGTGCTCCACCAACTGAGCTACCGAAGCACGACTCACGCCCGGTACTCACAGCTTTACTCCTACCAGTACCTCGTCTCCACCTTCCAAACTTTACAGAAGCTCCTCTGCGAACCTTGCAGAACTAGCACTCCTGAAAAAAAGGATACTGCGGAGACATGGCTTAGCCACAGCCTGGGGGATGTTTCCAGAATGAGATTTTCACTCTGCAGCGGAGTGTGCGCTGATATGAAACTTCCTGGCAGATTAAAACTGTGTGCCCGACCGAGACTCGAACTCGGGACCTTTGCCTTTCGCGGGCAAGTGCTCTACCAACTGAGCTACCGAAGCACGACTCACGCCTGGTACTCACAGCTTTACTTCTGCCAGTACCTCGTCTCCTACCTTCCAAACTTTACAGAAGCTCTTCTGCGAACCTTGCAGAACTAGCACTCCTGAAAGAAAGGATACTGCGGAGACATGGCTTAGTTACAGCCTGGGGGATGTTTCCAGAATGAGATTTTCACTCTGCAGCGGAGTGTGCGCTGATATGAAACTTCCTGGCAGATTAAAACTGTGTGCCCGACCGAGACTCGAACTCGGGACCTTTGCCTTTCGCGGGCAAGTGCTCTACCAACTGAGCTACCGAAGCACGACTCACGCCCGGTACTCACAGCTTTACTTCTGCCAGTACCTCGTCTCCTACCTTCCAAACTTTACAGAAGCTCTTCTGCGAACCTTGCAGAACTAGCACTCCTGAAAGAAAGGATACTGCGGAGACATGGCTTAGCCACAGCCTGGGGGATGTTTCCAGAATGAGATTTTCACTCTGCAGCGGAGTGTGCGCTGATATGAAACTTCCTGGCAGATTAAAACTGTGTGCCCGACCGAGACTCGAACTCGGGACCTTTGCCTTTCGCGGGCAAGTGCTCTACCAACTGAGCTACCGAAGCACGACTCACGCCCAGTACTCACAGCTTTACTTCTGCCAGTACCTCGTCTCCTACCTTCCAAACTTTCCAGAAGCTCTTCTGCGAACCTTGCAGAACTAGCACTCCTGAAAGAAAGGATACTGCGGAGACATGGCTTAGTTACAGCCTGGGGGATGTTTCCAGAATGAGATTTTCACTCTGCAGCGGAGTGTGCGCTGATATGAAACTTCCTGGCAGATTAAAACTGTGTGCCCGACCGAGACTCGAACTCGGGACCTTTGCCTTTCGCGGGCAAGTGCTCTACCAACTGAGCTACCGAAGCACGACTCACGCCCGGTACTCACAGCTTTACTTCTGCCAGTATCTCGTCTCCTACCTTCCAAACTTTACAGAAGCTCTTCTGCGAACCTTGCAGAACTAGCACTCCTGAAAGAAAGGATACTGCGGAGACATGGCTTAGTTACAGCCTGGGGGATGTTTCCAGAATGAGATTTTCACTCTGCAGCGGAGTGTGCGCTGATATGAAACTTCCTGGCAGATTAAAACTGTGTGCCCGACCGAGACTCGAACTCGGGACCTTTGCCTTTCGCGGGCAAGTGCTCTACCAACTGAGCTACCGAAGCACGACTCACGCCCGGTACTCACAGCTTTACTTCTGCCAGTACCTCGTCTCCTAACTTCCGCTGCAGAGTGAAAATCTCATTCTGGAAACATCCCCCAGGCTGTGGCTAAGCATGTCTCCGCAGTATCCTTTCTTTCAGGAGTGCTAGTTCTGCAAGGTTCGCAGAAGAGCTTCTCTAAAGTTTGGAAGGTAGGAGACGAGGTACTGGCAGAAGTAAAGCTGTGAGTACCTGGCGTGAGTCGTGCTTCGGTAGCTCAGTTGGTAGGGCACTTGCCCGCGAAAGGCAAAGGTCCCGAGTTCGAGACTCGGTCGGGCACACAGTTTTAATCTGCCAGGAAGTTTCATATCAGCGCACACTCCGCTGCAGAGTGAAAATCTCATTCTGGAAACATCTCCCAGGCTGTGGCTAAGCCATGTCTCCGGAGTATCCTTTCTTTCAGGAGTGCTAGTTCTGCAAGGTTCGCAGAAGAGCTTCTGTAAAGTTTGGAAGGTAGGAGATGAGATACTGGCAGAAGTAAAGCTGTGAGTACCGGGCGTGAGTCGTGCTTCGGTAGCTCAGTTGGTAGAGCACTTGCCCGCGAAAGGCAAAGGTCCCGAGTTCGAATCTCGGTCGGGCACACAGTTTTAATCTGCCAGGAAGTTTCATATCAGCGCACACTCCGCTGCAGAGTTAAAATCTCATTCTGGAAACATCCCCCAGGCTGTGGCTAAGCCATGTCTTCGCAGTATCCTTTCTTTCAGGAGTGCTAGTTCTGCAAGGTTCGCAGAAGAGCTTCTGTAAAGTTTGGAAGGTAGGAGACGAGGTACTGGCAGAAGTAAAGCTGTGAGTACCGGGCGTGCGTCGTGCTTCGGTAGCTCAGTTGGTAGAGCACTTGCCCGCGAAAGGCAAAGGTCCCGAGTTCGAGTCTCGGTCGGGCACACAGTTTTAAGCTGCCAGGAAGTTTCATATCAGCGCACACTCCGCTGCAGAGTGAAAATCTCATTCTGGAAACATCCCCCAGGCTGTGGCTAAGCCATGTCTCTGCAGTATCCTTTCTTTCAGGAGTGCTAGTTCTGCAAGGTTCGCAGAAGATCTTCTGTAAAGTTTGGAAGGTAGGAGATGAGATACTGGCAGAAGTAAAGCTGTGAGTACCGGGCGTGAGTCGTGCTTCGGTAGCTCAGTTGGTAGAGCACTTGCCCGCGAAAGGCAAAGGTCCCGAGTTCGAGTCTCGGTCGGGCACACAGTTTTAATCTGCCAGGAAGTTTCATATCAGCGCACACTCCGCTGCAGAGTTAAAATCTCATTCTGGAAACATCCCCCAGGCTGTGGCTAAGCCATGTCTTCGCAGTATCCTTTCTTTCAGGAGTGCTAGTTCTGCAAGGTTCGCAGAAGAGCTTCTGTAAAGTTTGGAAGGTAGGAGACGAGGTACTGGCAGAAGTAAAGCTGTGAGTACCGGGCGTGAGTCGTGCTTCGGTAGCCCAGTTGGTAGAGCACTTGCCCGCAAAAGGCAAAGGTCCCGAGTTCGAGTCTCGGTCGGGCACACAGTTTTAATCTGCCAGGAAGTTTCATATCAGCGCACACTCCGCTACAGAGTGAAAATCTCATTCTGGAAACATCCCCCAGGCTGTGGCTAAGCCATGTCTCCGCAGTATCCTTTCTTTCAGGAGTGCTAGTTCTGCAAGGTTCGCAGAAGAGCTTCTGTAAAGTTTGGAAGATAGGAGACGAGGTACTGGCAGAAGTAAAGCTGTGAGTACCGGGCGTGAGTCGTGCTTCGGTAGCTCAGTTGGTAGAGCACTTGCCCGCGAAAGGCAAAGGTCCTGAGTTCGAGTCTCGGTCGGGCACACAGTTTTAATCTGCCAGGAAGTTTCATATCAGCGCACACTCCGCTGCAGAGTGAAAATCTCATTCTGGAAACATCCCCCAGGCTGTGGCTAAGCCATGTCTCCGCAGTATCCTTTCTTTCAGGAGTGCTAGTTCTGCAAGGTTCGCAGAAGAGCTTCTGTAAAGTTTGGAAGGTAGGAGACGAGGTACTGGCAGAAGTAAAGCTGTGAGTACCGGGCGTGAGTCGTGCTTCGGTAGCTCAGTTGGTAGAGCACTTGCCCGCGAAAGGCAAAGGTCCCGAGTTCGAGTCTCGGTCGGGCACACAGTTTTAAGCTGCCAGGAAGTTTCATATCAGCGCACACTCCGCTGCAGAGTGAAAATCTCATTCTGGAAACATCCCCCAGGCTGTGGCTAAGCCATGTCTCCGCAGTATCCTTTCTTTCAGGAGTGCTAGTTCTGCAAGGTTCGCAGAAGAGCTTCTGTAAAGTTTGGAGGGTAGGAAATGAGGTACTGGCAGAAGTAAAGCTGTGAGTACCGGGCGTGAGTTGTGCTTCGGTAGCTCAGTTGGTAGAGCACTTGCCCGCGAAAGGCAAAGGTCCCGAGTTCGAGTCTCGGTCGGGCACACAGTTTTAATCTGCCAGGAAGTTTCATATCAGCGCACACTCCGCTCCAGATTGAAAATCTCATTCTGGAAACATCCCCCAGTCAGTGGCTAAGCCATGTCTCCGCAGTATCCTTTCTTTCAGGAGTGCTAGTTCTGCAAGGTTCGCAGAAGAGCTTCTGTAAAGTTTGGAAGGTAGGAGACGAGGTACTGGCAGAAGTAAAGCTGTGAGTACCTGGCGTGAGTCGTGCCTCAGTAGCTCAGTTGGTAGAGCACTTGCCCGCGAAAGGCAAAGGTCCCGAGTTCGAGTCTCGGTCGGGCACACAGTTTTAATCTGCCAGGAAGTTTCATATCAGCGCACACTCCGCTGCAGAGTGAAAATCTCATTCTGGAAACATCCCCCAGGCTGTGGCTAAGCCATGTCTCCGCAGTATCCTTTCTTTCAGGAGTGCTAGTTCTGCAAGGATCGCAGAAGAGCTTCTGTAAAGTTTGGAAGGTAGGAGACGAGGTACTGGCAGAAGTAAAGCTGTGAGTACCGGGCGTGAGTCGTGCTTCGGTAGCTCAGTTGGTAGAGCACTTGCCCGCGAAAGGCAAAGGTCCCGAGTTCGAGTCTCGGTCGGGCACACAGTTTTAATCTGCCAGGAAGTTTCATGTCAGTGCACACTCCGCTGCAGAGTGAAAATCTCATTCTGGAAACATCCCCCAGGCTGTGGCTAAGCCATGTCTCCGCAGTATCCTTTCTTTCAGGAGTGCTAGTTCTGCAAGGTTCGCAGAAGAGCTTCTATAAAGTTTGGAAGGTAGGAGACGAGGTACTGGCAGAAGTAAAGCTGTGAGTACCGGGCGTGAGTCATGCTTCGGTAGCTCAGTTGGTAGAGCACTTGCCCGCGAAAGACAAAGGTCCCGAGTTCGAGTCTCGGTCGGGCACACAGTTTTAATCTGCCAGGAAGTTTCATATCAGCGCACACTCCGCGGCAGAGTGAAAATCTCATTCTGGAAACATCCCCCAGGCTGTGGCTAAGCCATGTCTCCGCAGTATCCTTTCTTTCAGGAGTGCTAGTTCTGCAAGGTTCGCAGAAGAGCTTCTGTAAAGTTTGGAAGGTAGGAGACGAGGTACTGGCAGAAGTAAAGCTGTGAGTACCGGGCGTGAGTTGTGCTTCGGTAGCTCAGTTGGTAGAGCACTTGCCCGCGAAAGGCAAAGGTGCCGAGTTCGAGTCTCAGTCGGGCACACAGTTTTAATCTGCCAGGAAGTTTCATATCAGCGCACACTCCGCTGCAGACTGAAAATCTCATTCTGGAAACATCCCCCAGGCTGTGGCTAAGCCATGTCTCCGCAGTATCCTTTCTTTCAGGAGTGCTAGTTCTGCAAGGTTCGCAGAAGAGCTTCTGTAAAGTTTGGAAGGTAGGAGACGAGATACTGGCAGAAGTAAAGCTGTGAGTACCGGGCATGAGTCGTGCTTTGGTAGCTCAGTTGGTAGAGCACTTGCCCGCGAAAGGCAAAGGTCCCGAGTTCGAGTCTCGGTCGGGCACACAGTTTTAATCTGCCAGGAAGTTTCATATCAGCGCACACTCCACTGCAGAGTGAAAATCTCATTCTGGAAAGATCCCCCAGGCTGTGGCTAAGCCATGTCTCCGCAGTATCCTTTCTTTCAGGAGTGCTAGTTCTGCAAGGTTCGCAGAAGAGCTTCTGTAAAGTTTGGAAGGTAGGAGACGAGGTACTGGCAGAAGTAAAGCTGTGAGTACTGGGCGTGAGTCGTGCTTCGGTAGCTCAGTTGGTAGAGCACTTGCCCGCGAAAGGCAAAGGTCCCGAGTTCGAGTCTGTGTCGGGCACACAGTTTTAATCTGCCAGGAAGTTTCATATCAGCGCACACTCCGCTGCAGAGTGAAAATCTTATTCTGAAGAGTCTGGATGATTGTCTGCTCTGGCCTTGTAACACTAATCAAAACGGCCTTGCTGTGCTGGCACTGCAAACGGCTGAAAGCAATGGGAAACTACAGCCGTAATTTTTCCAGAGGGCATGCAGCTTTACTGTATGATTAAATGATGATGGCATCCTCTTGGGTAAAATATTGCAGATGTAAAATAGTCCCTCATTTGGATCTCTGGGCGGGGACTACTCAGGAGGAAGTAGTTTCCAGGAAAAAGAAAACTGGCGTTCTACGGATTGGAGCATGCAATGTCAGATCCCTTAATCAGGCAGGTAGGTTAGAAAATTTAAAAAGGGAAATGGATAGGTTTAAGTTAGGTATAGTGGGAATTAGTGAAGTGTGGTGGCAGGAGGAACAAGACTTCTGGTCAGGTGAATACAGGCTTATAAATACAAAATCAAATGGGGTAATGCAGGAGAAGGTTAAATAATGAATAGGAAAATAGGAATGTGGATAAGCTACTACCAACAACATAGTGAATGCATTATTGTGGCCAAGATAGATACGACGCCCACGCCTACCACAGTAGTACAAGTTTATATGCTAAATAGCTCTGCAGATGATGAAGAGATTGATGAAATGTATGATGAGATAAAAGAAATTATTCAGATAGTGAAGGGAGACGAAAATTTAATAGTCATGGGTGATTGGAACTCGACAGTAGGAAAAGGGAGAGAAGGAAACGTAGTAGGTGAATATGGATTGGGGCTAAGAAATGAAAGAGGAAGCCGCCTGGTAGAATTTTGCACAGAGCATAACTTAATCATAGCTAAAACTTGGTTCAAGAATCATAAAAGAAGGTTGTATAAATGGAAGAAGCCTGGAGATACTAAAAGGTATCAGATAGATTATATAATGGTAAGACAGAGATTTAGGAACCAGGTTTTAAATTGTAGGACATTTCCAGGGCTAGATGTGGACTCTGACCACAATCTATTGGTTATGAACTGTAGATTAAAACTGAAGAAATTGCAAAAAGGTGGGAATTTAAGGAGATGGGACCTGGATAAACTGACTAAACCAGAGGTGGTACAGAGTTTCAGGGAAAGCATTAGGGAACGATTGACAAGAATGGGGGAAAGAAATACAGTAGAAGAAGAATGGGTAGCTTTGAGAGATGAAATAGTGAAGGCAGCAGAGGATGAAGTAGGTAAAAGATGAGGGCTAACAGAAATCCTTGGGTAACAGAAGAGATACTGAATTTAATTGATGAAAGGAGAAAATACAAAAATGCAGTAAACGAAGCAGGCAAAAAGGAATACAAATGTCTCAAAACTGAGATATCTCTAGGGATAAGGTAGATACTGCCCACAGGAAAATTAAAGAGACCTTCAGAGAAAAGAGAACCATTTGCATGAATATCAAGAGCTCATGTGTAAACCCAGTTCTAAGCAAAGAGGGGAAAGCAGAAAGGTGGAAGGAGTATATAGAGGGTCTATACAAGGGCGATGTACTTGAGGACAATATTATGGAAATAGAAGAGGATGTAGATGAAGATGAAATGGGAGATACAATACTGCGTGAAGAGTTTGACAGAGCACTGAAAGACCTGAGTCGAAACAAGGCCCCGGGAGTAGACAACATTCCATTAGAACTACTGACAACCTTGGGAGAGCCAGTCCTGACAAAACTCTACCATCTGGTGAGCAAGATGTACGAGACAGGCAAAATACCCTTAGACTTCAAGAAAAATATAATAATTCCAATCCCAAAGAAAACAGGTATTGACAGATGTGAAAATTACCAAACTATCAGTTTAATAAGCCACAGCTGCAAAATACTAATGCGAATTATTTACAGACGAATGGAAAAACTTGTAGAAGCCGACCTCGGGGAAGATCAGTTTGGATTCCGCAGAAATGTTGGAACACGTGAGGCAATACTGACCCTATGACTTATCTTAGAAGAAAGATTAAGGAAAGGCAAACCTACATTTCTAGCATTTGTAGACTTAGAGAAAGCTTTTGACAATGTTGACTTGAATATTCTCTTTCAAATTCTAAAGGTGGCAGGGGTAAAATACAGGGATCGAATGGCTATTTACAATTTGTACAGAAACCAGATGGCAGTTATAAGAGTCGAGGGGCATGAAAGGGAAGCAGTGGTTGGGAAGGGAGTGAGACAGGGTTGTAGCCTCTCCCCGATGTTATTCAATCTGTATATTGAGCAAGCAGTAAAGGAAACAAAAGAAAAATTTGGAGTAGATATTAAAATCCAGGGAGAAGAAATAAAAACTTTCAGGTTTGCTTATGACATTGTAATTCTGCCAGAGACAGCAAATGACCTGGAAGAGCAGCTGAACGGACTGGACAGTGTCTTTAAAGGAGGATATAAGATGAACACCAACAAAAGCAAAACGAGGATAATGGAATGTAGTCGAATTAAATTGGGTGATGCTGTAGGAATTAGATTAGGAAATGAGACGCTTAAAGAAGTAAATGAGTTTTGCTATTTGGGGAGCAAAATAACTGATGATGGCTGAAGCAGAGAGGATATAAAATGTAGACTGGCAATGGGAAGGAAAGCGTTTCTGAAGAAGAGAAATTTGTTAACATTGAGTAAAGATTTAAGTTTCAGGAAGTCGTTCCTGAAAGTATATGTATGGAGTGTAGCCATGTACAGAAGTGAAACGTGAACGATAAATAATTTAGACAAGAAGCTTTCGAAATGTGGTGCTACAGAAGATTGCTAAAGATTAGATGGGTAGATCAGATAACTAATGAAGAGGTATTGAATAGAATTCAGGAGAAGAGAAATTTGTGGCACAACTTGACTAGAAGAAGGGATCAGTTGGTAGGGCATATTCTGAGGCATCAACGGATCACCAATTTAGTATTGGAGGGCAGTGTGGAGGGTAAAAATCTTAGAGGGAGACCAAGAGATGAATACATTAAACAGATTCAGAGGGATGTAGGTTGTAGTAGGTACTGGGATATGAAGAACCTTGCACAGGATAGAGTTGCATGGAGAGCTGCATCAAGCCAGTCTCTGGACTGAAGACCACAACAACAACGTATTCAGCATTTAAATGTATGTATTTCTTTTTCATGTTGCCGCCATTGTGCATTGAGCTTGGTATGACAATACTGGTTATAGAGCACCCCTCTTCTGCTCACGCAAATTATTCTTGTCTGCTTCCATCCTCTTGATGCAGGATTCTCAGTGCACCGCAGGGAGTTGAACAGATGTCGTAAGTGTATGAATAAATTTTGCTATCTCATTCACTTTCTATGAGACTTTTTAATGTACAATTGGAGTACACATTTTTTAAGAATATTAACTCGACGGAACTCATCATACACCCACCCACTATCACTTATAGAGACAGACAGATGAATATATAAAAATTCATCAGTTGAAGAGTATATTTCTACTTGTTTTGTGTCCCAATAGTACTACTGTTACAAAATAACTTATTATTTTATATATGTACCTTATTGTATAAATAGAAAATAACAAAAGGAAAGAATAATAATAATAATAATATGATTCTTCACAATTCCCCCCCCCCCCCCCCCTCCACTGGGCACTGATGTCATACGGAAGTGCACAGTGTCTGAGCTTATTTATATTTTTATGGGTTGATAAATCTGGCCAGTATGGGAATAGCCTTTTCAGCCTTTTGTGTTATGCTATATGGTTACTAATTTATATAGGCATGTCAGCTCCCTTAACACATTCATGAATAAGTTTTCCTTCATAACAAAGTACTTACTATCAGCACATATTCCCATTACTGCCAGTCAGTATCTGCGCAGTGTTTAATTGCGAAGCATGTGCATGCAGCTCGACGACTGTTACCGTCCTTGCTCGCTTTCAAGTGTTTAATACAAAGTCAGAGTGTCTCGCGTCCGTCGGCCGTCGTAATTTAATATATTATTATTGTTATTATTATTTTTTGATTGTTGCCGACTTACGTGGCGGGCCTTCATAAAAATGATATTTAAGTTGAACAATGTAATAAACTTTTCATATAAATTTCCTCGGCTAGTCAGTTGACGTTAAAGCAAAAGATCTTTAGTTATTAATTACAATTGCGACCCACACACGCGCGAGAGTATTTTTCTTACCTCCGTTAACCATTGTATTGTAGTCAGAGTCCTGGCTCTGGGTCTCGGCTATGCTACTGAAAATAAGAATCTTAAAGCTAAGTATTTCTGCAACTTCGTGCGGCTGTGGAGAAAAATTAATATTATGCTAATAGCGGGCGAGTTTTCCGCTTCCGCTAATTTTTCATAAGTTAATATCGCCACGTAATGGCGTCGTTGGCTGCATCGGCCGCTGCGATTGTTGAGCTGTAAATTACTTGAATGCAGGTTAATTCAAGGAAGGCGGACATGAAATCGGGATCACCTCTTACAAATTAAAAGTGCACAATAATATTGAATAGTTATATTATATGTTTAACTCATACAAATATGCTTACATTTGTCAGCACACGCAAGATGTCCCTCTAGACACATTCAAGACAAAAGAAGAAGTGAAGGTCGACTAAAAAATTAACAAAAGAGTGTAACTGGGCGTCTCTTTAGATCATTCTGTCATAAATTATTTCTTTGCAATCTAAACCTACACAGAGAAATTATTATTTTAAGGCTACATGAGAAAAAAAAATCTCTTACAAATTATGAATGTCTTCTTTATAAATATTGTCTTTTCGTAATATGGCACTGGGGACGCTATAAAGTTTTGAATATAATCAAAACATAAAGCAGCGGTTTCCTCGTCATCATTTTGAGATGCTTCTTTCATACTAATATAAAGCCTTTTGGCCCTCTTCTTGTGTACAATGATTTCTGCAGTTGCCATACATTTAGCATTATCATTCAAGGATTTATCCTTCAATTTTGTGTTTAGGCTTTCACATTGACTGCATACATCAACCTGTGGTTGACCGACTGAGTACCCAAAATTTCATGAAAATAAGAATACTAGAAATGGTACTTGACAGTATCTTATAAGTCAGAGTTGTCATTAACGAACATCTCATGAAGTTTTGTGACATTTAAATGAGCATACAAATACTTTTTGTGTTGCCCACCTTAGTGGGTGTCTTTAACTTTAAATTTTTCAATATGTTCATGGATAGATACACAAATGTTACCAGGAAGAGCATTGCCACTCCTGCACTGGCTCCTCATGTCTTTTGGGAGAGTTATGAATGAAACTGACTTACTGGAGAGAGTCACAGTAGCCACAGAAGAAGCAAACATGTGGTTTACAAACAACAAATTAATTGTTAATGACGGAAAACAGTTTGGATGAACTTCAGACATATAGCAAACAAAGTAAAATCTGACCTAACTGCAAAACTTGGGCAGTGTAAGATAGAGCAAACCCCCCACACTAAATTTTTAGGATTATGGCTAGATGAATATTTAATGTAGGAGAAACACACAGAAATGTTAAACAAAAAATTAAGTCAGTATTGTTATGTTCTTAGAATACTAAAAAATTCCTATAGTGTTGATGCAGTGTTATGTTCATACTTTGCACTCATACATAGCACACTAAGATATGGTATTATATTTTGGGGGAATACTAGTTTGGCCAAACACTTGTTTGTGTTTCAAAGAGGGCAATAAGGACAATCAAAGGTATGACACACAGAGAATCATGTAAATAACTTTTCAAGGAACTACAAACCATGACACTACCATGTATCTATATTTATGAAAGTATACGTTTTATGAAGGCACACCAGGAACATTCTTTGTTAAACAGTCAAGTTCATAACTACAAAACGAGAAATTGAGACGACTTGCATAAAGTCACATGAAAGCTACGTATCAAAAAAGTCTAGTACCTTCCGCCGCGGAAGTCGAACACGCACCAGAACAAATGGACGTGGTCAGCCCATAGAGGGCTCCACCTCCGCAGCGGCTATTCTGCGCAGCGGCTCTCGTGCAGCGAGGATGCCACCACCGACGCCACGTGCAGACAGCGGCCAATAGCCACTCCCTCTGGTTTCGTATATAGGGACCCACTCTGCCCTAGTCCTGTCAGTCTGGTACTCGCTCTGGATTACATTTCTATCTCGGCGGTACTGCGTTCTGGTCGTTGCTCATTGTTGACATTTGCCTGGCTCTGGTTCTGAGTGGATTTACTGTTGGTGTTTGGTGTTGTTGTTTCCACAAGCCTCCGTTGTTTATCTCTTCCTTGTTGTGTCAGTCACAGTCGGTCATGGTCGGTTGTTGTCAGTTGTCCTTGGTCTGTCGTCCGACTCGTCCTGTGTTTACCCGGTGGTGCGTGCTCCACCGCCAGCGGCTTCCCCGCCTGGCGGCTCCGATCCGCAGCCTAAGGCGTTCCCGCAGTTGGTTTTGGTTACAACAAAAAGCGTTCTTTATCATTTAGTGCACTACCAAAGGAAATTAAAAGTATACCAAAATTCCACATATTGAAAAAAGAACTTTAAAAATGTTAATTAGCAAGAGTTTTTATAGTGTCAAGGAATATTTAAACCACCAGCATTCAATATACAGTAGCTTATTTCCTTCATTGTAATGACCTAAAATGCTCATTGAAAACTAAATTTTATTCATCTATTATTCTAATTTAGCATATTATGAATGTTGTTATGCATATGGTTTCATGTTATATGCAATAATATTTTATTTATGGACATATAATTGTAAATCTTTTCATGTACTATTTTCTATGTAAGGCAATATATGACAAATCCTACATCATTTTTATAATGATGAGATACAAGGATGCTATGTATTTTGAAGTAACACTTGGCAAATTCTCGCTAATCTGTTACGTGATATACCATGGATCTCCAGAAACACATTCTTGCAAACATGTTTTACAGTAGTACACCACCAATCTTTACAATATATCTGTAAGAATGATTTCTTTTAAAACTGCTTTCAGTATGCCTACCACTTTCTTTGCCTGACCTTTTGTGTGGACATTGTTTTCCCCGTCTATGCTTAACTTCATTAACCTCAATCAAAGTCTGACTATAGCTATCTTGACATTTTTTATTTTCAAGAGAATGAAAATATCTCCATGCTTCTTTAATGACATCCTGATTAATGTCTAAATAACAATTGTCATTACACTTGCGAATGATACTGCTGGGCTTCTTTTTCGTAGGTACTTCCTTACCTGATTAAGAAACATAACCGTCTCCTTTCACCCTTGCATTCCGAATACAATTATGTTTGCACATGTCATCGTTTACTACTCCTCGTTTCTTTTTGCATTGAGGTTCATCTTCTGAATTTGCAAACATCTCACTTTGATATAGGCTTAGGCAACTGTTATCACAAACCTATTAATACTGGAAAACGGAACAGACTTATTCAAGCTAACTGATCAGTGATGACAATGAAGACATTTGATATTTTACTATTGTTGCTTCAGAACTCGAGTACCAACTGACAACAAAGAAACACAAAGTGTCCCCACGGTTTACTGCAGAAACCAGACAAACAGAGTTGTTCAAATGGTTTCTGATGTAAATGCAAAATTAAATGTCAAGCCAGACAACAACAGTTGCAGACATTTGACTGCTTTCTGTGCTGAAATTTGCAATTATCCTCAAAGACATATATGGTGCCTTTAACTCATTCTTACCGGTTTTGGAACTTGACTCATTTCTGAAATAAAACATTCAATTTGTGCAGTGAAGATTATGTGAACGAGCGACATGGCACTTATAGCGTCCCCAGTGCCATATTACGAAAAGACAATATTTATAAAGAAGACATTCATAATTTGTAACAGATTTTTTTTTTTTTCTCATGTAGCCTTAAAATAATAATTTCTCTGTGTAGGTTTAGATTGCAAAGAAATAATTTATGACAGAATGATCTAAAGAGACGCCCAGTTACACTCTTTTGTTAATTTTTTAGTCGACCTTCACTTCTTCTTTTGTCTTGAATGTGTCTAGAGGGACATCTTGCGTGTGCTGACAAATGTAAGCATATTTGTATGAGTTAAACATATAATATAACTATTCAATATTATTGTGCACTTTTAATTTGTAAGAGGTGGTCCCGATTTCATGTCCGCCTTCCTTGAATTAACCTGCATTCAAGTAATTTACAGCTCAACAATCGCAGCGGCCGATGCAGCCAACGACGCCATTACGTGGCGATATTAACTTACGAAAAATTAGCGGAAGCGGAAAACTCGCCCGCTATTAGCATAATATTAATTTTTCTCCACAGCCGCACGAAGTTGCAGAAATACTTAGCTTTAAGATTCTTATTTTCAGTAGCATAGCCGAGACCCAGAGCCAGGACTCTGACTACAATACAATGGTTAACGGAGGTAAGAAAAATACTCTCGCGCGTGTGTGGGTCGCAATTGTAATTAATAACTAAAGATCTTTTGCTTTAACGTCAACTGACTAGCCGAGGAAATTTATATGAAAAGTTTATTACATTGTTCAACTTAAATATCATTTTTATGAAGGCCCGCCACGTAAGTCGGCAACAATCAAAAAATAATAATAACAATAATAATATATTAAATTACGACGGCCGACGGACGCGAGATTGGCACCGCAACTTTGGGGCTCGATTAATATGATTCTATTGTAATGAATGTAATTATGTATGCGTCTAATTGTTGTAAAATATTAATGCTTGTATGAATTCTTTTACATGTACAACAAAAAAACCACACCCTGAGGAGATCTGCAGAGGAAAAAGCGTAGAAAAGAAAAAGGATTGCGAGAAAGAAAAATAAGTAAGGTAAGGCCTATTGTGCAAGCATCCTGTGTAGCTCTGTGCGGAATATCGAACCCATGTGCACATGAGATACCTTCGGTGTTTTGTGTATTTATATGTTTATTTTTGGAGGGGATAACTATTCGTTTTGTTTATTTATATGTTTATTTTTGGAGGGGATAATTAATCGTGTGTGTATCAGTGTTAAAGATTTGTCAGTGGCTTAAAGTGAATTTAGTATGGGTAAGATAGGACAACCTAAAGCATCCGTACCAGAAGAACAAAATTCTGTTAATATGGAAAGTGAGGATCATTTGCAATACGTAAACGAATCCCAAGCCACCGCCTCGGATGACATAATTTCCGGAGCGGGGGGCGAGGATCTGTGGACGGTGAATGACGCCCCACAGCAGAATGGGAATAGAGTAACAACTCCACTGCCTGGGCAGGGGGGCCAATCGAGTGCTAGATTAAGCGGGGCACCAGTATGCTCACCGATTGCAGACCCATTTGCAGAATTTCTGCGCAGGTTAGAAGAAAGAGATAGGGAAAGAGATCAGAAACTGGCTCAGATGCTCCATGAGCAAGAGCAACAAAGAGAACTGAAAGAAAGGGAAAAGGAAAGAATGTCAGAACAGAGGGAAAAACAAAGAGACGAAAAACTGGCTCAGATGCTACGTGAGCAAGAGCAGCGCAATGAAGCGAAACTAGATAGGATCCAAAGCGAACTAGCCGAGATGCAGGATGCGTGCAAAGAGATCCCCGATCTTGTGCAAAGCTTAGCCGGAGAGATGCAAAAATTACAGATATCGCAGGCTAGGCTTGAAGACAATGTCCAGACTTTAACCAACCGCGTGGATAATGTGGAGATAGATGCACGGAAAAGTATTGACGCATATTTGGAAGTGCAAGCTCAAAAAGTAGAAAAAGAATTAAATGAATGGCTAGAAGTAAAGGATCGCGAGATATCTGCAAAGATTGAAAGCGACGTAAAAACAGCTGTAGAACAAGGGACTGCGGCCGCGAGTGTAAATATTGACGCCAGCGCTGCCGCACTACATGCCGAATTAACACAGATTAAGTCCCGTGTGACTGCGGAGTTGCCAAATTGGCAACAGGAGGTCGCGCGGAGACTGTCTGCGTTGGAAAGCAATGTAAACAGTGGCGGACAGATCATGAATCAGACTCCGCGTACTGATTACTATAATAACGCTGACGGTAGCCAGGGTGCGAGTGCGCAACCGCAACCTAATGCGAATTATGAGCACGAGCAACACGCGATACCGTGCAGCGCACATCACGAAGTGATGAATGTCCCAGAATGTAGCAATCAGATGTGCAAAAAAGAGGACAATGTAATAAAACACAGGACATTCCAACCCTTCAATAGCGAAAAACGAAATGTCCACCCTGTTGTATTTATTAAGAGCTTCAGGAATGTGTTTCCCAGGACATGGACGGAAAGACAAAGAATACAGTTCGTGGTCTCCTTTATTCAAGGTGACGCGGCACTGTGGGCCACCGACGTGTCCGAAAAATGTCTAACGATGCAACAGTTTGAAGGTGCATTCTTGCAAAAATTCTGGTCCGATAGCGTCCAAGAAAGACTACGAAAGGAGTTGTACAGTCCAGAAATGTACAATCCTAAGATGGGAACGTTACGCAAATATTTCGAAAAGTATATAAACAAAACCAGGTACTGGGACGAGCCAATGTCCGATCGTGACATAATCAGATTGATAAAAATGAAGTTGCCCAGTGAAATTAAAAGATATTTCAGCAATGTGCCGGAATACGATATAGAACAATTCATGGAATTAGTGGATTCTGTTGACTTATTGATCGAAGATATGAAAACCGAAAACAAGTGGAACCATGCAGGCTGTAATCAACAAAAAGCCGATTACAATAGCAGCCACAGTAATGGTAGTAGCTTAGTACCAAATGGTAACGGGAATAGGCAAGAGCACCGGCAACAGAATCGAGGCACAAACAATGGCAATGGTTATAACGGCAACGGTTATAATCGTCAAAATCGAAAGAGATATCATGATGGACGCATGAGTAAAGGATACAATGGTAACGGCAATCCGCAATGGTGGAACAACCGAAACCAGTGGCGTGGTCGTAACGAACCGACACCACAGTGGCAACAAAACACAGCGCCACAATGGAACGCCAACCCAGGTCCGTCACAGAACATGTCAGGAAGTTACAACCGACCACCGCAAAACCAGAGCCATACGCAATATCAAAATACACCATCGGGGAGGCAGGGTGGCCAACCCAACAGTAGCAACAACAACAACCAGAACCACAATGTGAGGTTAGTGGAAGTGACAGACAACTGTCAACCCACTAATGCTCATCCGTTAAACTAAAGACAGCCACAATACGCTCTCCGTTGTTGGCTGCAGGATGGTGTAGTGAGGGCACATTCACGGATGACAGCCATAAACTTTGTATGCTGAGATACAATGAAGGAACAAAAATAGAAAAGGAACTTGTAGACATACCGCAGACATGTAACCGAACCGACAAAAGTGTTGTGCAGGCTATATTGCAAGCAGATATGTATGGAGCACCAATACACATAATAGTCGATACCGGTGCGTCAACCAATGTCATGAGTGCAAATTTTTACAAGTACTTGAGTCAAAATAATAGAATACCAGTATTGCCAGTGAAGAATTGTCGTGTAACAGGTGCAATAGGTGCACAATCTCATATCATAAAGCACCAGGTGCAAGTCGAGTTTACGGTAGGAAATGAAGCAATGAAAAGCTCGTTCCTAGTAGTTAAGGGATTAGGTGTTGCTTGCATCCTGGGGATGGAATTTTTACGCCAGAGGGACGCAAAAATCGACCTCTTGTGCGGGGAAGTAAGCCTTATGAATGAGGATAGACGTGTAATTTTGCCGTTGTTGAGGACACGGGAAGTGCACGGTAAATATTGCCGGAGCTTTCAAACGAGATTCGAAGGAATACAGGTAATGAATTTATATTCTGACTTAAGTACAAGACAAGCATGTTATAAGGAGTTTATTACTGAAGACAGAGAGGAAAAAAGGAAACTGATAGCCATGAAAGTTAGGGAGTCAGAACATTTGACTGAAGCACAACAAAACGAATTGACTCAGCTACTTACAGATTATGAGAATGTGTTTTCGGAAAAACCCGGTGTTATCGAGGGCTACACCTATAACATCGAAGTGGTACCTCACGATACTTTCTGTCACGCAAACTACACCATCCCGTGGTCAAAGAAGGAGGCAATTACGAAGGAAACAAGAAAAATACTTACAAAGACTTAAAGAAGTTCGCTCAGTAGAGTAACTTTTACATTTGTGTGTATTAGGTTAAGTTTATAGTGTATTTTTTCTGTGTGTAAATGTTCCGATTTTAGTGTAATATTTAAAGACAATGAGGCACACAAGATTAGTGCGATTCAATTTTGTAGACGTTAAGGAATAATAGTACTTTTAAGCAATTGCATTTTGAAAAAAAAAAAATGAACGTAGGTTTAAGAATATTTTACAAATGTCATGTTTAAAAATGCTTTAAAAAAATGTTTAAAAAAAAAAAAAAGTCAACAGCATGTAACGATGAAAGAATTTTTCATTAGTGTGTCATGAATATTTTTGAACTGTAGTAGTAATGCAACTTATGAAATTCAAAATTATAGTGTATAAGTCGTTTCATGTATTTATGTCTATACCGATCTTGAAATATGCTCAATCATAATTTACTAAACAACATGAGTGCAGGGTGTACATCACCCAAGGTACCTCATGTGTTATGGACAAGGTACAAAGCAAATCAGTAAACGCGACTACCGCTAAGCACTGTTAAAATATATTGCCATCTGCTAAGGCAGAGATTTGCACGAATTTGTAGTGCAAACAAAAGTCACAAATCTAACATTAATCTAGGAACTTGCACGCTAGGCCTAGATTATAAAATGTGTACAATAATGCGAGAGGCAAAGTTTTGTAGAGTCGAGCCTGGCTCTGGAGGGCAAGTACGCAGTGAGTGGGCAGACATGACATGGGGACTGACCTCAGATGAGACGGAAATACAATTGTATAGTCAAAAAATCTGAAGGCAAGTACGACTGTAAGTGGAAAAGGAAAAGAGACAAGTAGTGCGAGAGACTGGTAAAATCCAGCACAAGCCAAAATCCAGTTCAGACTGAATGAAATACATTAGTGTTTGTGAACTAATCGAAACAGTTACTTTAAACAGTGTGAAATACTGTGAAGGTGAAACTGTGATATGGACAGTGAAGTGCTAGTATTGAACGTTCAACCGCGGTGAGGACGCCAAACGCCAATATTACGCACGAAAAACTGTGAATTTGCCTATAAATGTGAACTGTTAACGTGAAGTGAACCCACAGTCAATATTTTTGGGACAGACTGTAGTTTCAGTGAGCACAATAATGCGAGATTGGAATGCGATGCGTGGACTGTTGCAAAACAGCGACCGCAGAAACGGCGAATGTTTGTGCTAAGCTCGTATTGGGACACTCACCAGTGCCTGCGAGTGCGGCGAAAACATAAATAATTTTATCAAGACAAAAACTGACGTGTAATGGAAACAGTATTGCATCAAAACTGCATTCACGGGAGAAGGTCCATGTCATGTTTTCTGGAAGACAGTGCTAGCTTGACACTCGGAAACTGGCGAAAACTTAACAACAACTGCCGCACTAATAAATTCTTCTTTCCCACTAGCGTAACCATCTGCAGCGGGAAACAAATATTACGTTGGTTGTGTGTGTGTTTCATGTACTACGTCGGAGATGCGTAGCAGAGCTGACTCCTGCCAACAAGAGCGGGGGGCGGATATCATCCCACTCCGCCACGCCCGGCCGAGACAGAAGCGCATCGCCAACGGTGCAGCCGATCAGCTGATTCTGACGTTCCGCGACGGCGAGACACACGCTGGCGTCGAGCGGGCGTTGACCTCTCCGCAGCCGCCGCGAACGCCGAGCACCGAACACACCAACCGACGCCGTCGCGAGCCAAACGTCGCGGCGTAGATCATCAACGACACCGCAATCAATTGTTTTAATGACCTCATTTTTTGCATAGTGCAACAAAATATTTGTATGCACATCCTGTACTCCAATGACATTCCAGAAACAATTAAGTGAAAGTGACCATAGCAGTTAGTCTGTCGCTCCGCCGAGGTTTTCCCCAGGTTTCCCTACGGCCGCGCCAAATGGGGAGCGAACAGTTGACACCCCTGGGACTTCAAATATTCCGAACTAACTCGTGGTTGTATACCTTGAACTTCATCTGTATTACACTTTGTGTGCAACGCACCTCAGTAATTACAACATACGATGTGACATATATAGACTATGAAAGAAAACTCTGCGTGTGGACACTGTGGACATGAAAGTGGAAATATTTATGTCAAAAAACACGAACATTTTTTATGACATAAACATTTCGGGGGGCAATATAGCGTCCCCAGTGCCATATTACGAAAAGACAATATTTATAAAGAAGACATTCATAATTTGTAAGAGATTTTTTTTTTCTCATGTAGCCTTAAAATAATAATTTCTCTGTGTAGGTTTAGATTGCAAAGAAATAATTTATGACAGAATGATCTAAAGAGACGCCCAGTTATACTCTTTTGTTAATTTTTTAGTCGACCTTCACTTCTTCTTTTGTCTTGAATGTGTCTAGAGGGACATCTTGCGTGTGCTGACAAATGTAAGCATATTTGTATGAGTTAAACATATAATATAACTATTCAATATTATTGTGCACTTTTAATTTGTAAGAGGTGATCCCGATTTCATGTCCGCCTTCCTTGAATTAACCTGCATTCAAGTAATTTACAGCTCAACAATCGCAGCGGCCGATGCAGCCAACGACGCCATTACGTGGCGATATTAACTTACGAAAAATTAGCGGAAGCGGAAAACTCGCCCGCTATTAGCATAATATTAATTTTTCTCCACAGCCGCACGAAGTTGCAGAAATACTTAGCTTTAAGATTCTTATTTTCAGTAGCATGGCCGAGACCCAGAGCCAGGACTCTGACTACAATACAATGGTTAACGGAGGTAAGAAAAATACTCTCGCGCGTGTGTGGGCCGCAATTGTAATTAATAACTAAAGATCTTTTGCTTTAACGTCAACTGACTAGCCGAGGAAATTTATATGAAAAGTTTATTACATTGTTGAACTTAAATATCATTTTTATGAAGGCCCGCCACGTAAATCGGCAACAATCAAAAAATAATAATAACAATAATAATATATTAAATTACGACGGCCGACGGACGCGAGAACTTGCCGCTCCAGAATATTCCTGTTTAGAAAATTTTTTACATGCGGCAGTTATTGGTTAACATTTTTAGTACGGTATCCATGATTTGGAAAGCAACAAGACCAAAACCTACCTTTATCATGAGGGTGAAGGTAACAAGTCTCCAGATGATGTGTGCAGTTTTTTATTGAATTACATACAGACCGAAATATCCAGTAGAGTAGAGAGACAGACTCTTTTTAGTGTTGGTCTATCAGGACAGAACAAGTTGTTAGGATTTTGATGAACCTCTGTGACAAAGGGCGATTTGACAGAACAAGTTGTTAGGTTTTTGATGAACCTCTGTGACAAATGGCGATTTGACAGTATCACCCACAACTTCCCTGTTCGTGGTCACTCTTATTCAGCATGTGACAGAGACTGGGGCTATAAAGGGTATCGTGAAAAAAGTTGATCAAGTTTATACACCAGAGCAATATATGGAGCTTATACTGAAAGCCAGTAAAACAAGTCATTTTACTGTGCACAAAGTTTTGTTCCAAGATATCAGAAGTTTCGAAACATGATGGCTTCATGCATACAAAAAACTTACAAACTCAGATGAAACTTCTGTTAGAGATGTTCCTAAAGACCAAAAGGAGGATTTAAAGATATCCACATACCAACAATTTTGTTACAACAGTAATACACTGGGAAAAGTGACAGTAAAGCCACATATTGATGGAATCATAACAGAGCCTGCTCCTGACTTACCAGCCAGTTTTACCTACCCATCAGGAAAAGTTAATTTTATAAATAATATATTAGGCAACTTACACAAAAATTACTGTTAGGTGTTTACTTAAAAATATTGTAGTATAGTCTGAAATAATATATTTTTTGGCCATTCTCCGTTTGTGTTTAGGCCTTCGTTATTTTTTCAGGTTCGTATCAACATCCAGAAGCTACAAGACATAAATGCCCTAAGACCTTACCTGGTGGGGAATGAAACATTTTATGACAGCATTTTACACTGGTCTACTACATAGGCAGAATGTGCTGTGGAATTTGTTTATGAGGATTGAGTAGCTCCTACCGTGATGATTGAAATAGTTGATTATTTCACTGTGTATTAGTAATGTAGTCTTAATATCATTAAAAATTCTGTACTTTCCCAAATATAGGAGTTTTATTTGCTCTACTTGTTTACTGCAGAAACCAGTTAAGTAAAATGTTTTTCATTCCATTGACAGCAATGTTAATTAACCCAAAATATTATTTTTTTCAGAAAAAAGTACCAAAATCACTAACGAAACATCTGGCATAATGGTAGACAGTTTTTTGTGTTTTCCCAAAATGGACAAAGTTAGAGCTTGACTGGTTTCTGAAATAAATGATTCAGTTCGTGAAGCTCGTCTTCAGCGACATCATCCTTTGTGAAATCTTCGATGCGTTGACAACTGGTTTCAGTATCAGCGGCCCGAGGAATTTGTTTCAACTCGTCGCTCGCACTTATTCAGTGGGTATAGCAGCCGTGCATCCAACGTCCGCCAACAAGGTAAGTTTCTTGCCGCTTCTATGCCATTGTCGAGCAGGGAAAATTCATGTATTTTCGACAGTGTTGACCACAGAAAATTCATGCGACATGAAGTATTGTCTTTCACGTGCACACCTACTTATCTCACACGCACACTTAACACTTTGCAGGCAGGTTCTGTATGTTTTTTGTCCTTTGTTTTTGAGTGTCTTTCATACCGTTCCATTACACAAAATTTCTGTAGTGTCCTTTCCACATACTATACACATAACAAAAATATAAAAATACAACTACAAAAATAAACTTACCCTATTCATTTGCTGGCATGCCATTATCATTGCTTATATGCATTACAGCCTGATTGTCATTTTGTTTAGTACATTTTGTTAAATTATAATTTCATTACATTGTTCAATTCCAATTATATGAGTACACTTTTTTCTCCCTTTTAGTTTTAAATTCTTTGCTTAACATTCATACAATAATATATTTGTTTTTTCTTTATAGCATAAATTGACATACATTTCATTTCAGTTTACAGTGACTTCTTGTCAGAGCGTATTTATCAAGATAAAAGAATTAAAGAAGTAAACAATAGTCGCTACAACAGATTCTATGTCCTGCTTAAATAACTACACGTGGCCTCACCTCTCTAGCATTCTCCAGGAAGGATCTACACACTACAGGGTTGAAGAAATTTCACAGAAAGGCATTTATGTGCTCAGTTACGTCTCGTTACTAGACTTAATTGTGATCCCAAGAACAAAATAGTTTGTTGTTTATAAACATAATGCAAATCTGATGATACCAATCGTATTGAATACTTATTTAGTATTTAAAGTGCACTTCAATATTTACTTGTTATGTTCATTGTATAAAGGATAACCATTTCATATACTGAGGTATATAGAGTTGTATCATCAATACTATATGTTATGTACAATGAGCATAAAACAGTGTTTACATAAGTAGCAAACATGTATAAAAATTGCAATGTAAATCAGGTGCTTGTCGCTTTCATGAGTAGTTGACACTCACAGTAGTTCGATTTCGACCCCTGATTATTTGGTAGTGCTCCACCTTAGTTCAGGATTGCGATATGCGATGTACTGCAACTGTATTTTTCTGCACATATTTTCACACTATCACGTTCATATATATCATAAACTTAACAACTATTTTATTTGTGGTGCAGTCCTTTCTTATGTTTATGTGGTACCTAACACTCGACAAGCATTTATCTTTCTTCACTTTAGGACATGTTGATCCATCATTCCGTGGAAGGAAAAAACTTAATACTAACTTAAAAACTAAATCTTGATAGATAAGTGTACAGTGGCTCGATGGTCACTAATACCTCTTTCATATATTCAGCCATGCATTCATTTACTTTAATGTACAGTCATGCTATCAGAAACTCATTTAATGTGTGCATCTCTACTTACCTTGTAAATCGGAAAGATGAGGTGTATTATAGGCCTGATGCAACCTCTTATTCAGTTTTCCAATCATATTGAACTCGCTTGTTTACCTGCAGCAAGGGTTTTCTGGCCCTTTTTTTATAATCAGTGTATGTACTTTCAATACTTAAATTTGTAAGGTATATATATAGGTATAATGTACATATCAGTGTAACTATAGTAAATATCTCATAGTTTAGGATCTCTTTCTATGTATGTAATCCCTTAGCTTATCCTTGTTTGTGTGTATTGTGTAGATAGTCATAGTTGTAGTATAGACTCTCCCTTAATTCTCAAAGTCCCTGTTTATGCAGTAGGTTTTAAAAATGGTAGTGCAGGCTGTAGCTCATAGGGTTTGTTTGTTTTAGGTGCTCCAACACTTTCAGCTGTGTCTTTTGCACACGTGTTTTCGATTTGTTGACTAGCTTTCTCCCCAAAGCGCATGTGCTGCATCACTCTGTTATCATGAACATCATGGCGAGTTGTGTGTTGCATTGCACACTACTGTGCATTTCACACATTTGTTTATTAATTTACAACTGGGCTACGCACAAGGCAAAGTGTTGTGTTTAAAGTATCGTCATCTATAGACACGTGAAACCAAAGTTCTTCCTCGTTACATCCACTCACCTTATCATTAACACATTTTACATATAAGAAAGAAAGAAAGAAAGAAATTTTTTCTGATCAACTAACAACATAAATTCTGGAATGTGATTTTCCAGCAGCCTAAATGTAATATTATTATACATATGTACAACTTAGAGTGTATATCTACCTGGATTGTATCTGATAAAGGAAGTCTCGATTAAGTTCATGTCCCCACTCCCCTCCAATGTCACAGAACCGGGGCCTACTATGACCGATTCAAGTTATCTGGTGTCGCGGTGGCAACGATCTCTAGGTTAGGGGTAACTTCCATGATGTTGACCATTGGTGTTTGTTTAAGCCAATTAGTGTCCTGAGAGGCTCTTGACTAAAATTGTCTTTGCCTTTGGTGGCCAAGTTCCACTGCTGGTGCATTCTTCAGTTGCCTCTTATTGTTTTGCATTTGCCAAGTGATTGGCTGATTATTGCCAGTAGCTTGTGTATGTAAATATTGTACAGGTTGGTCATATGCTACTTGCCCATTGCAATTGTTTTTGCTAAATTTTTGCCCATTTCCCTTATATCCACCTTTGAATAAATGGCTTTCTCTATTGCTGTTGTGATTACCTTTACCATTACCTTAGGTCTATGTGGGGTAAGGTTGCCACCTGTGTTGTACTACGAATCCATTGTGTAGTTGTTGGTCCATAAACCTCTGTGTCGCTATCAGCATATTAAGAGGCTTAGGTTGCACTGATCTCTCTTTGTACATTAAATCTATTGTTTCCAGTACAGACAGAAAGTATTTGGTGTCGTGTTCTGGGATGGTAATGAGTTTATCCCTAATGTGGTCAGGAATATGGCTCTTTAAAATGTTCCGCATGTCTACTTGAGATGTCGGGTTCGTCCAGTATCTGGTTTTATTCAAATATTTTTCAAAATAGCCCCTTAAGCTTTCATACTTGCTACTGAACAGAGCTGGGTTGAATACTTCACATATGAGCCTGTCTTGTATGGCCTCAGACCAATACTTATCCAGAAATGCTCCTCTCTCAAACTGCTCAGAATAGTGGCAATGTTCCACCATGTCTGTAGCAAACAGCAAAACATCAACCTGTGTGTATCCAACAACAAATCTAATTTTCTGAGCTTCTGTCCAGGTACAAGGTAAAACACTTTGAAATGCTCTGATAAAGACCACAGGATTTGTTCTTTACCCTTCAGAAGTAAATATTGGAAGTTATTGATGCCTAAGTAATCCCTCATCTGCAATTAATGTTGACAAACACGCTGTGCTGTCACTGACAGGTGTGTTTATGTTTGCTTGTGGGGTAGCACATGGCAATTGCACTTGCTCTACAGGTGCAACTGCCGGCAAGTGTTGTTGTACTGTGCAACTTTCGGTATTGTCCTTCGACGAGCTAACCTCATATTGTGGGTAACCAGTGAAGGTATCTAAGTTCTCTAAATGCTTAGGTTGTTTTCTGTCATATGTTGTTTTGGAATGTCCATAGTTTTAACAACACTGCCTCATAACCTTTTGTCTGCTTCCTTTAAACCCGAGTCTATTGTAGCTAGAAGCTGACTTCCCTTCTATTTTAGAGCTTCTTCTACAGTATCTACATAAATTTTGCATTCTGACACTACCTTTTCAGCAAGTGTGCTGCCCTTATCCAGCATCCTGGATTCAGTTATTTACTTTACAGCTGCGCATAACTTATGTCTCTGTTTTTTGGCAAATTTTTACTCTAAACTTAACTGATCTACTCTTAGACTCAATTTGTGTATTTCTGTAGGTAGGTTTTTCCATATGACTTGGAGTTCACTGACTGCGTTCGTCATGTTTTTTACCAATGCATCCACTTGGGACTGGATCTTCTGAATTTGAGAATATGCTTCACCAAGATTTTTGTTCCTGTTTACAATCTACAGATGTTACTTTTTCCCTTAATGTATTTATATTGCAGGACAAGTCGCTAATTATTGCTTGTTTTAGTTGTTTACCAAGCTCTGTGAACTTACCAGATAGTTCATCAGATAATTCAGTGCATATATTTTGGCTCACCTCACTGAACTGTTGACTAATACTATTCTTGAAATCATTAAATGCCTGATTTTGCTGTGCAAACTGTTGTCCCATATTTTCATGAAATTCCTGTTGTTTTGTAAGCTGTTGTGTTATTAGTTGCATGAGTTGTGTCAAATTGTGGGTGTCACTAGTATTTACATTGCTTTTTTAACTGTTTCCTGCTCTTGCTTTCGCAACATAGTAAGAAAATAGTCAGAGGAAGTCTCACTGTTGCGCACTTCTGTTTCACTATTTGGAAAAATGTTTCCTGGTGGGAACTGGGAAATTGTCTCATTGAGTGTCATAAAAGTGACATCATGATTAGTTATATCACCTGTGCCATCATTTTTTAATTGTGGGATGCCAACCTGGTTGTTTTGGCCAGTCCACGAGATCACACGGTACTTTCAGCTGTTGCCAAGCTTGGAAAACCGACATCTGTGCATATTGCATTTTGTAATGAATTTTCAATAATGGCCATTTCCGTTGACTCCATTGTGAGCAGTGTTTGACAGAATTGTGAAAAGAAAAAAAAATGTAAACATGAAATTTTGTTTGTATCGGTAATTTTCAATTAAAACAGATTTATATGCGGAACCTGATTATTCCCTGATACAGTCTTACTGAATTTGAACAAATTATTTTGCACTCTAATGTTGATGTTACACAAATTTTTGTTTTTCCTACAGAAATGCACTTTGCTTAAAGGATATTAATTGGAAGGTAAAGAGATTATTTACTGTGAGAGAGACGGTGCCAAGCATGGCCATATAGGTGTTTATCATAGCAGCTTCCTACCTTAACCGCTGAAATCCACACTCCTGGCAAGTCTCGTTTGTAGGCAGAACTTAATTTTAATTTGTTCCTTTAAGTTGTTAATAGTTCCAATCTCATGAACATGTAACAAATGCAACAAAGGCCACATTAGTTTCTTATAATGATAAAATGGATCATTTATCTCAAAAAAATTTTATCTCAACAATTGAAAGGTCTGTTCATATTCCGCTTGGCCCCGTCCTTTGAATGGTTCGCATTTGAATAGTGGCAGAGGGACTAACAAAGTAATATATATAATGGAAACTAATTAATAGGTGCTGCTTAAATAATTGAAAAAAAGAAATTTTGAAAGAATAACTGAAAAAAAAATTGGAAGGTACGTATGTCCTGAGTAAACTTTAACTGGCAACAGACCCCTCAATATTCAATACGCATATTCAGCATTTAAATTTATGTACTTCTTTTTCTTGTTACTGCCATTGTGTGTAGAGCTTGATATGACAATACTGGTTCCAGACTGCCCCTCTTCTGCTAAGGCAACTCTTCTGCTAAGGCAAATTATTCTTGTGTGCTTTTATCCTCTTGATGCAGGATTCTTGGCACATTTATGGGATGGCCTTGTGGACACTGACATATCTGACGGATGAAGTGGTCTATATAACCATGGTCAGAACTTTATGGTTTCTCCATCATGGCTTCAAACTTTTTAATCTCTCTCTCTCTCTCTCTCTCTCTCTCTCTCTCTCTCTCTCTCTCTCTCTCACACACAGAGTTGAACAGAAGGGTATGGTCATCATGAATGTATGAATAAATTTTGCTATCTTGTTCACTTTCTATAAGACATTTTGATGTACAATTGGAATACACATTTTTTAAGAATATGAACTCGACGGAACTCGTCATATGTCCACCTGCTACCACTTATAGGGACAGACAGACTAATAGTTAAAAATTCATCAGTTGAAGAGCGTATCTCTACTTGTTTTGTTTGTAATCCAATAGTATCGCTGATACAAAATAACTTAATATATATATATATATATATAAAAACAAAGATGATGTGACTTACCATACGAAAGTGCTGGCAGGTCGATAGAAACACAAACAGACACATACATACACACAAAATTCTAGCTTTTCCAATCAACGGTTGCTTTGTCAGGAAAGAGGGAAGGAGAGGGAAAGATGAAAGGATGTGGGTTTTAAAGGAGAGGGTAAGGAGTCATTCCAATCCCGGGAGCGGAAAGACTTACCTTGAGGGGAAAAAAGGACGGGTATACACTCGCACACACACACATATCCATCCACACATAGACAGACACAAGCAGACATAATAAAGCTGACATATGCAGGGGATCTTAAACTTGGCCACAAATAAAGGGATTTGATCCCCAGCCAGGCCAAAAAGTAGTTAAGTAGTATTTCCATATGAAATTTCATTATTTATTTATGTATGTTTGTAAACCCACATCCTTTCGTCTTTCCCTCTCCTTCCCTCTTTCCTGACGAAGCAACCATTGGTTGCGAAAGCTAGAATTTTGTGTGTATGTATGTGTCTGTTTTTAGTGGCATTGGACACTACACTTTACTATAAACGAGGAGTCAAAGCAAGTAATTTATGGACTTACGTGGAATATGGTGAGCTCTCAAAATGATGCCAATGATATGGGATGGCCTTGTGGACACTGACATATCTGACGGATGAAGTGGTCTATATAACCATGGTCAGAACTTTATGGTTTCTCCATCATGGCTTCAAACTTTTTAATCTCTCTCTCTCTCTCTCTCTCTCTCTCTCTCTCTCTCTCTCTCTCTCACACACACACACACACACACACACACGCACACACACACACACACACACACACACACACACACACACACATATATTTACATGCATTTATCCTACAGAGCTACCCTCTGGACACTAAAACAATGTGCAGTTCGATATTGTCTACAAAGTTATAGATCTGAGGCTGAACTGTTCTCCTTAGCTGCAATGATGGTACTGCAAGGGACGTGTACAACAAACACTGCTTAACATGTGGAGATGTGGACATGCAAAGTATGGGTGGCTTCTTGTTGACTCATGATCTCTCAGAAACTGAACCCTTAAGTTTTGTAAATATCTTGTAAATTAATTATAATAAAGCTGACATATGCAGGGGATCTTAAACTTGGCCACAAATAAAGGGATTTGATCCCCAGCCAGGCCAAAAAGTAGTTAAGTAGTACTTCCATATGAAATTTGATTATTTATTTATGTATGTTTGTATAATGCACTGCTACTGTATACTGTCATCCTGTAATCATGGACAATGCCAATATACAGAAGGGGAGCAGTTGCAATAGATAATATTTTGGTCTACCCATAAAGTATATGTCACTTAATAAATAATAAAGTATATGTCACTTAATAAATAACTGTGCTGGCAAAGATGCAGTACATACATGCCTGCACCAAAAAGAGATATGCATGAAAAGAAAGATGAACATGTACCTTTTTCTAATGTTCCATAAGCCAAATAAAATTTTAGAGTCATCTTAGATTTACAAATCTAGTCAATTGCTGTGCTTCATTTCTGACTGTATCACTATTAGGCATAAGAATAATACGAATATAAACACGACATGATATGTATATTCTTCCTCGTTTGCTGTGGTCTCAATCTAGGCAGACAGGATTTAAATGAGATAGCGGCAAACACGAAACAATACATGGCAGAATGTTTATATTCATATTATTCTTATGGTGAAGAGAATACTGAATGTGATTCACAATTCATAAAAGTTCCTATTAGCAACCATCTCTTCTCACAGGTAGGAAAAAATTCAGAACATAGAGTTGGCCATATTGACAAGTAGAGTTGGCCATATTGACAAACATCCCAAACAGTCTTGCCAGTTGGATTTGTATGGTACATTGAAATGCCGCTACATTTGAAGATGAACAATATGGAATTTGTATTTACTTCGTTGGATAATGTATGAAAATGCAGTGGTCGAAACTTGGAGCGGAGAAAAAAGCTTGTCTTCCACCTTTTTTTAAAATTTATTTACTGACGCAGAGGAGTTGGTGCCAGGAGTTTGTGCCTACAAAGCATGCCTGTGTAGCGCTACATATATTCGATGGCAGAAGGTAGTTGTGGTGGCACCCATCAACATTTTTCAGAGCTTCCGCTTGCTTTGCACTCGATTTTAAGCCGCAGGCGGTTTTTTGGATTACAAACACCGGAAAAAGTGCGGCTTGGATTCGAGTAAATACGGTAAATATCACTCTGTCCAAAGAAGAGTTAATATATCAATCAATTTAGACTGTTACAATGGTAATTGTAGCATGAGATTGTGGAGATGTGAACTTAGATGCGTGAGTAGTTCCTGGTGAAAGTATCTGCCAGCGACACACCTCAAAATAATACACATTATTCGCATCTCCTTATGGTGCCAGTGCTTAAATCCTAGTATACTGTGTATCATTGGTCAGTGTGTGGTTGTTAGTTAACTTTGGAGTAACATGAAGTTGCAGGAATTGTAATGTTTCTCATTGTCTCTTTCTTATGAATAGCTAGTTAACGTTTTTGCTGTTTTGATGTTCAGTTACAAATACTGTATATTGTGTAGACTATTATGTCTTTAGCAATTACTTTGATTGATCAAACTTGAATAAATGATTATGTTTCATAAATACTTGAAGTTGACACACGTTTGTACGTTTTTAAAACATGCACAGAAGTTGTTGATACAAGAAGGCAGCAGCATATTTACAAGAGCCAATGTTATGTATTGCCATATTTTAATTATTTTAATATCAATCATTTGTGTGGTGGAAATGTGTGTAGTGCATTTATTTATAAAGCAAGAACACCATTGAATTTTGTGCTCTTGTTTGAGACCAAGTGCTATCAAATAAAGCTTATGCACTACCTGATTCTTCAATGGATACTACTTCAGTCAAAATTCCCATCAAAATGCATTATGTAATATCAGGAGATGAGTGTACAAACAAATAAGCAAGGAAAAATTCTGAAGACTGAATTGATATGTTATGTGCCAGATTTGTGGATCATCCAACTGATTTGTTTTGTGTGACATTTTATTTTACTTTAATGTTGCATTATTTTATCCCCCTGACTCCCTTCCCTACCACCCTGTAAAATTTCCATCTACATCTTTCCTCCCTGGCTGCCTCTGATGCTCTACCAGAACCAGTTATTTCTTCTGTTATCCATGGTTTCTTCACAGTTACCTTCCTTGTACCTCTGGTTTTCATTCCCACATCTGTGACTGCCCTTTTTATAAACATGTCCATTCTTCTTCGGCTGAACTGCCAACTGTGCCATTCATTACTGCAATATCTATAGCCTCAGAGACCTTCAAGCATCTCTCTTCATCCTTTAATACTCCCATACTTCCTTGACCATCGATTCTTCCTGACTAGTCTCTTAAACTTCAGCCTATTCTTCATGATTTCTAACTTGTGATCTGAATCTATATCTGCTCCTAGGTAGCCTTCCAATTCAATATCTGATTTCGGAATCTCTGCCTGACCATCACGTAATCTGAATGAAATTTTCCTGTTATCTCCCAGCCTTTCCTAAGTTTACCTCCTTCTCTTGTGATCATTGAACAGAGTATTTGCTATTACTGACTGGTATTTATTGTAGAACTCAGTGTTTCTCCTCTCTCGTTCCTGCTACCAAGTGCACATTCTCCCATAACCCTTTCTTCTACTCCCTACCCTACAATTGCATTTAAATCCCCTAAGACTATTAGATTTTCATCTGCCTTTACATACTGAATTACCCATTTAATATCCTCACTTACTTTTTCTATCTCTTCATCCTCTACTTGCAACATCAACATGTATACCTAAACTATTGTTGTTGGTGTTGGTTTGCCATTGATTCTGATGAGAACAACTCTTACCACTTAACTGTTCACAGTAGCTCACTCTCTGCCCACCCTTCCCATTCCTGTTATAACATGTTCTGCTGCTGTTAATATTACCCTAAACTTGCCTGACCAGAAATATTTGTCATCTTTCCATTTCGCTTCACTGACCCCCACTATGTTCAGACTGAACCTCTGCATTATCCTTTTCACATTTTCTATCTTCCCTAGAGTGTTCAAACTTCTGACATTGCACACCCAGCTGTTAGATGTTATCCTTTCATTGATTATTCAATCTTTTACTCATTGTCACCTCCCATTTAGCAGGCTCCTCCCACAGAATGTAACAGGGGGACTAGACCAGAACCTTTTGCCACTGGAGAGATCATCACATGTCCCATGGTTGCACATTATATGTCTTTAATGTGGTGATTTCCATTGCCTCCTACATCCTTATGCTGTTGGTCAGTGCTGGTTCTTCCATCTTTCGTGAGCAGTTTCTCACCCCAAGGACAAGTGAGTGCATAAATCTCTGTATACTCCTCTACTCTCTTTGACAAGGCCACTGGCAAAATGAGGGTGACTTCTTATGCCGGAAATCATCGGCCACTATTACTGGTGATTATTATTAAAAATTTAAGCAGTGGCCAGGTTCAAACCCAGGACGAAGGACACCACTTCTAGACCACAGGACATACAATAAATTATAGATTTTTCTTTAAACATAAATACTTGGAGCTGTTTACCATTATTAATGCTTTTCAGTTACAGCAATTATTTATTTAATTTTTTGCAAAGACTTCTAACGCAGATCTGTTCAATCACAGTTTCATTTGTAAAACCCTTTCCATTTTCACCCAGCGAGGCTGCAGGGCATTTATGTAAAGCCGTACATCACACACCAACAACAGAAACAAACAACCATCATCACTCATGGTCATTGAGTACACTGAAGGCCTCTGCAAGGGGGACGACCTACCTCATGATAGGATAGAAGGAGAAACAGGAGTTGACAGGGAAGAGAGAGGGGATACAGTATCAGAATCAGAACTTAAAAGAGCTTGGATGAATTAAGATCAAGTAAGGCGGAAGGGATAGGTAACATTCCATCAAAATTTCTAAAATTATTGGGGGATGTGGCAACAAAAGGCTACTCATGTTGGGGTGTAGAATGTATGAGACTGGCAATATACTGTCAGACTTTCGGAAAAACATCATTCACACAGTTCTGAAGGTTGCAAGAGCTGAGAATTAACACACAATCAGCTTAACAGCTAATGCATCCAAATTGCTGACGAGAATAATATACAGAAGAATGGAAATTGAATGCCAGACTTCCTCAAACCTAAATTGTCTTTAACAGAGCCAAGAAATGCTCGAATCTTAGCTGGCAGACAAAAAACACATCTGATCTCATATTTCTTCAAAAGTCTACCTATCTTGTCCAGCTAAGATTTGAGCATTTCTTGGTTCTGTTAAAGATGATTTAGGTTTGAGGAAGTCTGGCATTTACAAAATACTGTGTGAGTGTGGGAAAATGTACATTGGGCAAACCATTCGCACCATTAACGACAAGTGTATTGAACATCATTGCCATACACAATTATTACAACCAGATAAATCTGCGGTAGCTGAGAATTGCATTACAGAGGGACACAGGACGCTATACAATGAGATGCAAGTAGTTGCAAATGCTTCTCGGTACTGGGATTGTGTTTTAAAAGAATCTGTCTAAATTCAGACTAGCAGATAATATCATTAATCATGATAATGGATACCCACTAAGTAAAACATGGAATCCTGTTTCATCAGATATGAAGAAACAACAGCATCTGAATTGGCCGGCTATGAATAATCATTTGTAACAATATATCGTTTTCAACGTTATTCACCACCAGAGGCACTGCAACTCTTTTTGCGCCAGGGGGCAGCAGGAATGCTTGAGTGGGTGTGCACTGTATCTAGTGCATGCGCTGTTGTACTTCTGATGCATATAAACGTGCAGTCATTTGCAAGTGGAGCAGCATAGCTTTTCTCACCTGATGATGGCGGCCAGGTGGACCGCTGAAATATTGTGTTCAGATGACAGTTTGATCCGGCTGGAAACCCGACAAGAATTTGATATAAGTACATAATATGGATTGAGAGTAGCTAGAAGACGAAAGTTATGAGAAGCAGCAGAAATGATAACAGCGAAAAGCTTAACATCAGAATTGGGTATCAGGAGGTAGATGAAGTTAAGGGATTCTGCTACCTAGGCAGCAAAATAACCCATGACACATGGAGCAAGAAGGATAGAAAGCAGACTAGTGTTACCTGGTAGGGCATCCTGGCCAAGGGAAGTCTGCTAGTATCAAACATAGGCCTTAATTTGAGGAAGAAACTTCTGAGAGTGTATGTTTGGAGCACAATAATGTATGGTAGTGAGACATGGATTGTGGAAAAACTGAACAGAAGAGAACTGAAGCCTTTGAGATGTGGTGCTATGGAAGAATGTTGAACCTTAGGTGGATTGGTTGGAATAAGAATGTTCTTCACACAATCAGCAAGGAAAGGAACATATGGGAAGCACTACATCTACAGGGGTACTCTGCAAATCACATTCAGGTGCTTGGCAGAGGGTTCATTGAACCATCTTCACAATGATTCTCTATTATTCCAATCCCGTACAGCATGTGGAATATACAAACACCTATCTTTCTGTGCATGCTCTGATTTCCCTTATTTTATGATGATGATCATTTTTCTGTGTGTAAATTTGTGTCAACAAAATATTTTTGCAATTGGAGGAGAAAATTGGTTATTGAAATATTGTGAGAAGATTCTCCCACAGTGAAAAATGCCTCTGTTTTAATTATGTCCACCCCAAATCCTGTATCATTTCAGTGACACTCCCTCCCCTGTTTCACATAAACAAAACGTGCTGCCCTTCTTTGAACATCCTTGATGTACTTTGTCAGTCCTATGTGAGAAGGATCCCACATTGCACAGCAGTATTCTAAATGAGGACGGACGAGCGTGATGTAGGTAGTCTCTTCAGTAGACCTATTACATTTTCTAAGTGTCCTGCCAATAAATGCAGTTTTTGGTTGGACTTCCCCACAACATTTTCTGTGTGTTCTTTCCAATTTAAGTTGTTCGTAATTGTAATTCATAGATATTTAGTTGAATTTACAGCCTTTAAATTTGACTGATTTATCATGTAACTGAAGTTTGATGGATTCCATTTAGCACTCATGTGGATGGCCTCACACTTTTTGTTATTTATGGTCAATTGCCAATTTTTGCACTGTGCAGACATCTATTCTAAATTGTTTTGCAGTTTGTTTTGATCTTCTGATGACTTTACAAGCTGATAAATGACAGCATCATCTGCAAACAACCTAAACCGGTTGCTCAGATTGTTTCCCAAATCATTTATATAGATAAGGAACAGCTAAGGGCCTATAACACTACCTCGAGGAATGCCAGAAACCACATCTGTTTTACTCAACGACCTTCCGTCAATTACTATGAACTATAACCTCTCTGACAGGCAATCGTGAATCCATTCACATAACTGAGACGATATTCCATAAGCACATAATTTCACTACAAGCTGCTTGTGTGGTAGAGTGTCAAAAGCCTTCTGGAAATCTAGAAATATGGAATCAATTTGAAATCCCTTCTCAATAGCACTCAACACTTAATGTGTGTGAAGAGTTAGTTGTGTTTCATAAGAATGATGTTTTCTAAATCCTTGTGAACTTTGTGTGAGTAGAGTGTTCTCTTCAAGGTAATTCATAATGTTTAAACACAATATGTGTTCCAAAATCCTGCTGCATGTTGATGTTAATGATATGGACCTGTAATATAGTGGATTTTCCTGATTTCTTTCTTGAATATTGGAGTGACCTGTGCAACTTTCCAGTCTTTGTGTAGGCATACGGAACTGTTGACAAGCGAACAGTTGTATCTAAGTATGGAGCTATTGCATAAGCATACTCTGTAAGGAACCTACCTAGTATACAGCTTGGACCAGAAGACTTTCTTTTAGTAAGTGATTTAAGTTGCTTCACTACTCTGAGGATATCTACTTCTACATTACTCATGCTGGCAGCTGCTCTTGATTCAAATTCTGGAATATTCACTTTGTCTTCTTTCGTGAAGGAATTTCGGAAGGCTGTGTTTAGTAAATCTGCTTTGGCAGCACTGTCATCTGTACTATTTCCATTGCTATCGCACAGAGAAGGCATTGATTGTGTCTTGCTGCTAAAATACTTAACATACGACTAGAATCTCTTTGGATTTTTTGTCAGGTTTTGAGACAAAATTTCATTGTGGAAACTATTATGAGCATCCTGCAGTGAAGTCTGTGCTAAATTTTGAGTTTCTGTAAAAGATTGCCAACTTAGAGATTTTGCTTCTGTTTAAATTTGGCATGTTTTTTTCGTTGTTTCTGCAACAGTGTTCTGACCTGCTTTGTGTACCAAGGAGGATCAGCTCTGTCATTTGTTAATTTATTTGATGTAAAACACTCAACTGCTGCTGATATTATTTCTCTGAATTCAAGCCACATGTGGTCTACACTTACATTGTTAATTTGGAAGGAGTTGAGATTGTCTCTCAGGAAGGTGTCAAGTGAATTTTTATCTGCTTTTTTGAATAGGTATTTTTTTTTTTTTGTTTATTTTGGGAGGATTCGGGGGGTTACAATATTAAATCTCGCTATGATGACCCTGTGTTCATTAATCCCTGTATCCATTTTGATGCTTGTTATTAGCTCAGGATTATTTGTTGCCAAGAGGTCAAGTGAGTTTTCACAACCGTTTAGCATTTGTACGGGCTAATGAAGTAACTACTCAAAATAATTTTCAGAGAATGCATTTAGCACAATTTCGGATTATGTTTCATGTATTTTTGCCAACATATTGAGGGTAAATTAAACTCACCAGCACCTATAATTGTATGAGTCAGGTTTGTGTTTGAAATTAAACTCAAGTTTCCTTTGAACCTTTCAGCAATTGTATCATCTGAATTGGGAGGTCGGTAAAAGGCTCCAATAATTATTTTATTCCAGTTGCCAAGAATGACCTCTGCCCATACCACCTCACAGGAACTATCTACTTCAATTTCATGACAAGATAAACTGCTTCTGACAGCAACAAACACATCACCACCAACTGTGTTTAGCCTGTTAGATTTTTTCCAAAATTTTGGCTGGACTTATCTCCAGTTTTAGCCAGCTTTCAGTTCCTATAATGATTTGAGCATCAGTGCTTTCTATTAGCACTCAGAGGTCTGGTACTTTCCCAACACAGCTGCAACAATTTGCAACTGTTATATTGAGGTTCCTGTGTCTATGTTCTTCCTGTGTTCTGCCTGCACCCTTTGAGGGTGCATAGTCAGCAGTTTCATTAAATTTGGCAGTTATGTTGCACTTCAGCATAGAGGATGAGAGTATGATAGGGCATCTCTTACGACTTAGGGAGTAACTTCCATGGTACTGTAGGGAGAGACTGAAATACATTCAGAAAATAATTGAGGATGTAAGTACAATTGCTACACTGAGATGAAAAGGTTGGCACAGGAGAAGAATTCATAGTGGGTTCCATCAAATCAGCTAGTGGACTGACGACTCAAAAAGTCCTTATGAACACTTAGAGAGTGGTGGCCTTACAAAGAAACTGGCAGAAATGAATGGAGTATTATTTAAATCAGTGGCCCATGCAGTTAAGCTTGTATATTTACTCTTTAATAAAACTGTAAAGTCAGTTCACAAAAATACAGCAATCTCTATTTAAAGAAACTTGGAACCCGCACAAAACCAGTAGTCTTTAAAAAAAACATGCTAGAAACCATCACAAAAAATAGCTTAATTATTAAAATTCCCAAGCCATTCCAACAACCACAAAAATTGTGAAGTATAAAAAAACAATCACTTTTAATGTTATGTGACCCAGCTCCTACCTCCATGAGCAATTCAGCTGTGATGGACAGTGAGCACACTGATGGAGGGACTTAAATATGCTCATCCCTCATGAGAAGTGCTCAAATTTAATGAAATTGCTGACTATGCAAATTTCTGTTACTTAAGTATGTGGTAAAGTTGTTATCAACTAGAAGATTGATTTGAACACCACAGGGCTTTACTAGGCATGGTCCTGTTATAGATGTAACACTGGTAACATCTGATTATCGGCTGAGCAGCAACTGACTTGTTTCAGTAACACAGTCATTCAGGTATAAGTGGAATTATTGTATGACTGTTGTAAGTTGTGGGAGCCATTATGGTTTTGTAAGCACACTGGAAGCTTGTGCCCATCGCTCTTTATCACTTCAGCATTTGGGGAATCGAAGTGTTACCATTTGCCTTCGGAATGGTGGCTTGTTTTTTTCATTGTTTCTGCAACAGTGTTCTGACCCGCTTTGTGTACCAAGGAGGACCAGCTCTGTCATTTGTTAATTTATTTGATGTAAAACATTCAACTGCTGCTGATATTATTTCTCTGAATTCTATCTGGAATCTATTCTGTGGATGACAGCAGCTTCTTTGTGTTGACCACTTAGGCCATTAACAGCCAAGCAGTGAGAATTACCTTACACAGTCTCTCCTAGTAATTCCCAACATGCTTCTATCCATTGTTTGCTGAGGTATACTTGTCATCAACTCGAAGGTTTTTTTTTAACACAGCACTGCTTCACGAGGTGTGGTTCTAGTAGGGGTTGTATGCTGCTGTCTTTCTCTTACCTCTGAAATGACTTATGCAGCTATTTATAGGGGACCTAATTTTTTCATGTGGATTCTCAGTCTCCACATGTCATTTTTCACATTAACAAACATGACCAGAAGTGAAAGAAATAAACAGTGACAGGTGAAAATCCGAGGACTGACCAGAAATCTTACATCTTTAGAGTGGAAGTTTGGCACATTACCACTGAACTACACCAAATGGTTATCACATTAAAAGTCCATGTCTCAGTTTCGCAGGTCAAAACTGGAAGTATGCTGCGACTATGTAAACATTTGGAAAATATTAAATGAAGTGTGTTAACATAAGAGAGGACTACATTGAACAGTTTAAGCATTTTACACATGGTCTCGAAATGCTAGGCAAATAATTTTCTCAATGATGGTTAGAATGTTTGTGCTTATACAGTGTCCGCATCTTCACATCACAGTGTCCTTCAGACATGCATGCATTTGTGCACTGTTCTGATGATTACAGCTTTGGTAATTATTGTGGAATAGATTTGTGCCAAATGAAAATTTGTGCAAGTTCTGGTCCAGTACAAATTTTCATCTGTCACAAACAACTCACATCAATTAGAATTTGCAAAATGCAGATCTATTTTGTAATAAATAATTTTCTCCTTTTTCTTGTGCTTATTATTTTAACCTTCTTATTGACCAGCTTGACTCATGGAACAGCTTTGTTTTTTTATTGAGTTAGTAAAAGAAATTCATGTACCACAATCTTTGAGAAATAACGATAAGGTTGGCTGCATACATTATTTTCAATTTTTTAATTAAAATGGTTGTGAACTGTGTGTATATGTTAGAAAGAATTTTTGATAGGAGGAAATGGCAGCTTTTGTAATGAAAGTACCATTGTTTACAGAGGAGTTTAACATTTACAAAAGCACATCTTAGTGTAAATCCTAACATCAAAGAAGATAATATGATGGTTTACACCATTGATTTCTCCATTTCTAGTTGCCCTCCATTGATAAATTTAGAAACAGAAGCAGCAGCCTTCCATCAGATGTTTCTTCATGTCTCGTCAAAAGGATAATGTCAGGATGGACAAATACTAATAAAATTACAGTAATATAACATAGGTAGTTGGTTCTTTGAGCTCCACATGGAGCAATTCAAACAGCAATCACACTGTATGGGTCAATGACACCAGTCTTCTTTTTCCATAACTTCTGGGCACTTCAGCATTCAGTGTTGGGCATGAGAGTGAAATACTGTGTTCTCTATAGAGTAAAGATCTCAGTTTCATCATAGAGGAGCAGGAGTATTGGCCAGAATATCCATGTCTTCCTTGTCTGGGACACAGCTTAGTTGTAGCAGTTATATGAAGCCATAAGGTGTTCTCTGTGAGTTCGTTTTCAAATTTATAAATCCTTTTAGGATTGTTCATACATGATTTAAAAAATTCTATTTGTTTAAGTGGGCCATCAAGGAGCTAGAGCAGGTAGCCCTCCTGAGCAGCACAAAATTTTTGTTTTTATGGCCACTTGTTGATGTGTTGTCCATTGGCTTCTGTCTCATGATCTTCGGCCAAGATTTTAATGATTTTCCTGACATTTCACCAGCACGAGTCACTAGTGTTATCTAAGATTCACCCTCCACTGCTTGTGATGGACTGGGGTTAAGCTCACCTGTCACACCAGTGTCTGATGGTTTTCCTGTTGACAATACCTATGTGGTTTTTGCCTTACTACTATTAGCAGTGGTCGTTTGTTGCAGGATGGGTATCCAGGTTTCATTTACCTCAAAGTCTTCTTCCTTCTTGTTGAAACTATAGTCATGTTTATCATTTCTATAGATTTCCTGAACAAGCAGATGTGATAGCTCTTCTCCACAGCTAGAAACTAGGTGTTGGCGAATTTGATTATGTGTCTGGTCTCACACAGCTGATTCCTCCACCTGTCCAAACCTGCACTGTCATTTATGTTTGGTGATCCTAGTATCAATGAATTGTCCAGTCATTCCAATATTGGCTTTTCTACATGTACATAGTATGTGGTATATTCATGACAATGCTGAAACACTGTTTCTCTTCTTGTTCAGTTTGTAAATAGTCTTTATGACATGTCTGTCACCATGGGGTATATTGCAGAAAGGCCACACCTGATACTTCTTCTTCCACATTGCAAATTTACTGAGTGTTAGGTTTCATGATACTTCTTATGCATGTGGTGGAGTACTCACTGCTCCCCAGTTCTGTCATGAAAAAGAAATTGTGGGAAAACATATCTCTCTTCCGTGTACATAAGATTTTTGGAGATAGACGCTGAATTTGGAAACAGAGAATAAGCTTTGATGTGAAAGTCTTCTCATTCAAAAACAGTTCTGCTAAAGAGTCAGGTATACTATACTCATGCAACAGCAAAAAATGGGGGGGTGGGGGTTATTTGACTTAACTGTGGAACAGATCAGCATTATAACTCCTAATATAGAGATATTATGCATGCTGGTATTTCAGGACTTCTAATTAGGTTTAAGGGTTATGAGTTTCCAGAAATAGTAATGTTCAGACTTTTAATAACATAAAAAAGCTGCAATCTTTGTTTTAGGATTCAATATTACATTAATTTTATTATAATACACAGACTGCTATATGTATGTTGGTGAACCTTACACTCCAGTTCTACCTTTCTCAGCACCTTTAGAAATTTTCCAAAAAATTTTAGCATGAAAATATATTCACACTCTTTTTGACGTGCAGCTCACCTCTCACTCCTACAATCTCCCCTAACTGTAACTCGCTCACACCCACTAGTCCATCTCTGTGAGGTGGTCATACACATCCACTCCCACTTACCCTTTCTCTCTCACCCATTCAACCCAACTCATTGTCATTATATCTCTGTGTCCCTCTAACTGTCACTGTCTCTTGACACACAGCTGCAGTCTACTTCATTCTGTCCTACTATTAATGTCTCCGCTCACTGTCACTGCTTCTCTCTTGCTCTCCCATAGTGCTTCTCACTGCTGCTGTCTCTTCTCACTGTCACTATCTGTCACTTCCTTGTGTTGTCATAGACTCTGTCTCTTATCTTTATTCCTCCCCCAATGGTACTACCTCCCTCACTCTTTTTCTAGCACTTTTCTGTCACTGTCATCTATGTTCCACTGCCACTATGCCCCTCTCTTTCTCTCACATTGCCATTGCCTCCTTTGCTCTTTCTATACCACAACCATTGTCTGCTGTGTTCCTGTATGTATTACTTTTCTACCTTTTCCCCACTGTCACTGTCTCATTATCTCTCAGTATAAAAAAAATTATGAATATTCACACACCATAATCGTTTGAGAAATTGTTATAAGTGCTGAGGAAGGTAGAACGAAGCAGCTGTAACCCCATTATTCAGTTAGAGTCTTTTAACTATGAGCATTTGCCACCTTAGTTGTTGTTGTGTCCTAAAACAAACAGTGTCTTTTAAGCAGGAGCATATTTACCATTTTCTGCTATGTTAGGAGCAACTTTCTGCAGATTCCCTTCTTTTCCATGCCTCAGCAGGACATGTGGCTCATATGAAAATAATTTTATAGGCCAGTAAAATTTTGATGCTTTACTAATTTTATGCCTCAGCCTCAATTTTGTGGGAACAAAAATTTTGCATGTATTTCAGTACTACATACTACAAGATGGGATTCCCGGAAACCATCTGATGATAACAGAGACACTTTACAGCATATTTGTCCATGCTGCGTCACTTTACAAACTACATTTTCAACTGACAATGGATTTTACTTTCATATTTTGTATCTCAAAAATAGATAAAGATATCAAGAAAATTTTCAAGATCGTTCGAGACCAGCGTCTTAGGCCATTTGCTGTGCGTAATTGTCTTGAAATCCATAGCTAGTTTTGATATGAAGAAATGGTACAAACAAACCTTTTACTGGAGTTTTCTAATGAACCATACATGAACTATCTGTGCCTCCATCAGTTCCTTAAGGCCCACCATAGATGACATCAAATGCAAAAAGAACAAAATGATTTGCTCAATTTGCCTAAGCAGGAGGAAGTGTTTAATATTCATATATGACCCTGTACTGTAGTATTGTGACACATTATAGGGTATACAAATGGCCCCTAACCCAAGGGCTATTCAAAACACTTGACCCTATCTTTCTGTCACCAATAGAACCTGTGGCACGAGCTCTAGAAGATTCCCATTTTTAGCACCTCACTTTGGAACATATTAAATAGCACATGCTCTCACAGGTAGTTCCTCTAGTTGGCCCTCTGTACTCTTGATTGGTCTGTAAATGTTGCCAATAATGGCTCTATGACTCTTGTAAGCCACTTCTATGCCTCTTACAGCATTCAGCAGTTTTGTTTTTGTTTTTTAATGCACTACTGCCTACAAAGCTTACGTGTAACTTCGCTAATTTCAGAGACCGCCAGCTGTTGCTATAAACTGAAAAGTTAGAACCTGTTTAATAGAAACATTATTGTTAACCGTAATTTACATTACACAGTCCACATATTTCAATAAATTATAGAATAAGTGACTGATAAGGTGCTCTGGGGTTGCAGCTCACTTTTATGTCCATGTTTGCTGACAAATAAAATTTGTGTTTGGATGGTTTCTGCATTGACCAAACACAGTTTTCCTTCTTTTTACACAGACATGTTTTGATGGAGTCACAGCATCATGAGTGGTAACAAGATAGAGAATAAAAAGCCCAATAATGATGCTGTAGCTCCACTGAAACATGTTGGGGTAAAAAGAAGAAAAAATTGTTGTTGCTGTGGTGGAACCTATCCAAGAAGAAATTTTAGGATGTTCTAATAATTCTTTTTTGAATATTTCAGGATTTCCAATCTTGTACCTGATGTTACTGCTAACCAATTAAAGACTTTTGCTCCATAAACTATTCTGTACCCTGGACAGGGACAAAATTTTTTATTTCTAGTGAACTGTTGTGTACATTTTGCAGTTGTTCCTAATTCACTTAATAAAACCAGAAATATCACTTTGGAATAAATGCACTGGCATGTAGTATCAGAATGCCAAGGTCCCTGAAGAACCTTCTGCAAGCTGTTTGAGTATCACCTCTACACAATATTCGTACTGTATTTTCATGCAGTCAGTCCAAGGCAAGCTATAGTAGAGTGCAAACCAACTTCGTGTTACAGAATCCAAATAGACTATGCAGTGTAATGTATCATATTATTATTATATTATTATTTTTCTTTTCATAATAATCGAAACAAACAAGAGCAATTTGTGGGAGCAGAGGAGGGGCAATTGTCATAACCAGCTCTATGCATAATGGCAATAATGAGAAATATGTAAATTTAATTGGTGAATGTTGACTTTAAATGTATTGAATATTGAAGGTCTGTTGATATTAGTGCCAGTTAAAGCCCACTCGGGATGTGTGTACCTTCCAATTTCTTTCAATTATTCTTTCAAAATTTCTTTTTTTTAATTATTTAAGCAGCAATTTTAATCAGTTTCTAATATATATTACATTATATTCCCCCAACCCCCACCCACCACCCCCACCCCCACCACCACTACCACCACCACCATCACTATTCAGTAGTCTTTTTATTGATTAATGTTCAAAAGGTTAGTTGAGAAAATTACAATTAAGAAAATTTTTTTAAGTATGGACATATATTGTTACCACTTGTTTAATTAGTGCTACACTCACCAAAATCTAGTAGTTTGCTGACTTGTTGTGTGCAAATATGAAATTTAATATATGAAAAGTGATTTCTATCAGGTTGGTCTGTGCAAATGAACAAGTGTAAAATAAAAATGTATTTAAATGGTGGTGCTGAAATTTAGTCAAAACAGCAGTAATCAACAACTGAAATTTGGAAAAAGAGGAAAACTTAGGATCCTATGATCCTGTCTTTTCTTTAACATCAGGAACAATCACTTTTCCCATTACTAATGTCTTACAAAGTCTCTTCACATTGGCATTTTTTCTCTGTGTGAACTTCGCCCTTTTTTCTTTTGCATATTCTTGAAATGAAATATTCTTCCTTGGTGTTTGGTTGAAAAATATGCTTCATACATTAATGTCGTACATCCTTCTGTCTACGCACATTTACATGAGCAGACAACATTTGCTCACATGCATGTTGCTGTAACTGAATGTTTGTATTATTTAGTCTTGAGAAAAAAGATATCCTTCCATAAATCATTGTGTTTTTCCCTTTATTTGATAGTATATTACATCTTTCTCATCAACTAATATTGAAGGTTACAGGAGCATTTCTCTGTGGCAGCTCCTTCTTAGCATTTTGTTGTTGACTATGGAGCAAATCGCGACTCCACATCATGCTTGGTGTTGGTGACACTTCAAAAATGCATGGTATATCTTTAACTGAAACTATGTCTTTGCTCACTTCATTAACACAGACCTCAATCTGCGGATTCACCCGTACACCAAGTTCCAACCTGCAACAAAATTGTGTATCAAATGCTTGATTGGAGTGAAAAATAGAGTCTGTAGAAACTACACATTGAATTTTTGTCTCAGTTCTTTCAGCCAAATGAAGAGTGGAAAATGGACAAATGGGGCATCAAATTGACGAGCATAATGTCTAAACCTGCACAAAAAAAAGTTTCATTGTTGAAAGTTATCAGGGTAATTAAGAAAAATTTAGTTAATGATTGAGCAAGGACTGAAATATTTCATGAACAGTTACTCATAGTTATATAAATGAAATATTGAAGAGTTCATCTATTTTGTGCCCAGCTGTTTTGTACATAAAAAGTTTCACAGAAATTGTGGAACTAATAATAATAATAATAATACAACAAGAAGCGATAGAGCAATTAGATGAAAAGAAGCAGAAATTACAAGCACTGGCCAAACGACTTAGAAGATACAAAAAAAGTGAAAATAGAAGGAAACAAAACCAAACATTCAACACAAACCAAAAGAAATTTTACCAGACAATAGATAACACACACATTAAAATAGACAATCCACCAAACATAACAGACATGGAACACTTCTGGAGCAACATTATGTTCAAACCCGGTACAACAGAACAGGCATGCACGGTGGATACAAGCAGAAACAGACACATACAAGATGATACCACAAATGCCTGAAGTGATAATTTTGCAACATGAAGTCACCCAAGCAATTAATTCTACTCACAATTGGAAAGCCCCTGGAAAAGATAAAATAGCAAATTTCTGGCTAAAGAAGTTCAGCTCAACACATTCAAATCTAACTAAATTATTTAACATATATAAGATGAGGTGACTTACCGAACGAAAGCGCTGGCAGGTCGATAGACACACAAACAAACACAAACATACACACAAAATTCAAGCTTTCGCAACAAACTGTTGCCTCATCAGGAAAGAGGGAAGCAGAGGGGAAGACGAAAGGAAGTGGGTTTTAAGGGAGAGGGTAAGGAGTCATTCCAATCCCGGGAGCGGAAAGACTTACCTTAGGGGGAAAAAAGGACAGGTATACACTCGCACACACGCACATATCCATCCACACATACAGACACAAGCAGACATATTTTTTCCCACGTGGAATGTTTCCTTCTATTATATTAAATTATTTAACAGTTACATTGCAGACCCATACACATTCCCTGATACACTTACACATGGAATAACTTACCTGAAACCTAAAGATCAAGCAGACACAGCAAACCCAGCTAAATATCGCCCCATAACATGCCTACCAACAATATACAAAATATTAACTTCAGTCATTACACATACAACAGAGAACAAAATTATAAATGAAGAACAAAAAGGCTGTTGCAAAGGAGCACGAGGATGTAAAGAGCAACTGATAATAGATGCAGAGGTGACATATCAAGCTAAAACTAAACAAAGGTCGCTACACTACGCATACATTGATTACCAAAAAGCTTTTGATAGTGTACCCCACTCATGGTTACTACAAATATTGGAAATATACAAAGTAGATCCTAAATTGATACAGTTCCTAAACATAGTAACGAAAAATTGGAAAACCACACTTAATATCCAAACAAATTCAAATAATATCACATCACAGCCAATACAGATTAAGCGTGGAATATAACAAGGAGACTCATTAAGTCCTTTCTGGTACTGCCTTGCTCTGAACCCACTATCCAACATGCTAAATAATACAAATTATGGATACAATATTACTGGAACACACCCACACAAAATCAAACATTTGCTGTACATGGATGATCTAAAACTACTGGCAGGAACAAATCAACAACTCAACCATTTACTAAAGATAACAGAAGTATTCAGCAATGATATAAATATGGCTTTTGGAACAGACAAATGTATGAAAAATAGCATAGTTAAGGGAAAACACACTAAACAAGAAGATTACATATTGGATAACCACAGTGACTGCATAGAAGCGATGGAAAAAACAGATGCCTATAAATATCTAGGATACAGACAAAAATAAGAATAGATAATACAAATATTAAAGAAGAACTAAAAGAAAAATATAGACAAAGACTAACAAAAATACTGAAAACAGAATTGACAGCAAGAAACAAGACAAAAGCTATAAATACTTATGCTATACCAATATTGACCTACTCATTTGGAGTAGTGAAATGGAGTAACACAAACCTAGAAGCACTCAATACACTTACACGATCACAATGCCACAAATGTAGAATACATCACATACATTATTCAACAGAAAGATTCACATTAAGCAGAAAGGAAGGAGGAAGGGGATTTATCGACATAAAAAACCTACATTATGGACAGGTAGACAATTTAAGAAAATTCTTTATAGAACAAGCAGAAACTAGCAAAATACACAAAGCAATCACTCATATAAATACATCGGCTACACCACTGCAATTTCATAACCACTTCTACAACCCTTTAGATCACATAACATCAACAGATATGAAGAAAGTAAATTGGAAAAAGAAAACACTACATGGCAAGCACCCGTATCATCTAACACAGCCACACATCGATCAAGATGCATCCAACACATGGCTAAGAAAAGGCAATATATACAGTGAGACAGAAGGATTCATGATTGCAATACAGGATCAAACAATAAACACCAGATATTACAGCAAGCATATTATTAAAGATCTCAATACCACAACAGAAAAATGCAGACTATGCAAACAACAAATAGAAACAGTAGATCACATCACAAGCGGATGTACAATACAAGCAAATACAGAATACCCCAGAAGACATGACAATGTAGCAAAAATAATACATCAACAGCTTGCCTTACAACATAAACTTATAAAACAACATGTTCCCACATACAAGTATGCACCACAAAATGTACTGGAGAATGATGAATACAAATTATACTGGAACAGAACCATTATAACAGATAAAACAACACCACATAACATACCTGACATCATTCTCACCAATAAAAAGAAGAAATTAACACAACTAATCGAAATATCCATACCCAATACAACAAATATACAAAAGAAAATAAGAGAAAAAATTGAAAATAACATCCAACTGGCTGAGGAAGTCAAGGACATGTGGCATCAGGATAAAGTTGACATTATACCAATTATACTATCAACTACAGGAGTCATACCACACAATATCCACCAGTACATCAATGCAATACAGCTACATCCAAACTTATATATACAACTACAGAAATCCGTAATTATTGATACATGTTCAATTACCCGAAAGTTCCTAAATGCAATATAACATATACCGTACAGTTAAAAGGAAGTCACGCTTGATCAAGGTCCGCGTCACTTTCCGTTTTTGACCAGACATAACGTCTGAGAAAAGAAAGAAGTAATAATAATAATAATAATAATAATAATAACAGAATACTGATCAATATTTAAATGTATTATATCAAACATTGGAAGTTTCAGGTTGGAATATCAACAATGTAGTAAGGAAAAGATGATTGCTACCTACCATGAAGATGACACTTTAAGTTGCAGACAGGCACAATTAAAAGACACTTACACATTAGCTTTTGAGCACAGCCTTAATCAGAACAAGAAAGATAAATACACACCATTATTCACACAAGCAAGCACACCTTACACACACATGACCGCCAACTCCAGCAGCTCAGACCAGAATGCAACTGTCACATAGAATGGAAGTAGCAACCTGGTAGGGGGCAGGATAGTGAAAGGGATAGCAGTGCATGGGTGGGTGGGGGGGAAGAGTGCTATCTGGCAGGGTGCACAGGGACTAGACTGCCAACAGGAGCAGCAATTGGAAGGCTGTGGGGCAGGTAGGTGGGAAAAACAGAGTGAAAAAGGAGAGTTGTGGGTGAAGATACGCAGGTGCATTGGCGGAGGGCAGCATACAAAGAATGTGGGAGATGAGAATGCAGAGGTGGTGATATAACAGAGGGATAGGAGAGTGTGATACAGTGTGTTACTGTAGGTTGAGTCCAGGATAATTATTAGTGGATGTAGGTTGTGGGGAGTGTAAATTACCTTATGTTGAGGCCATGACATTTATTGTTAAGATGAGCGGACATTTAAATAATTTAACCATGACAATGGCAACTATGACAGAAGCACAAAATTCTATGGGTGATTAATAAAAAGAATTAACCATGAATGTTCAGGTACAAGCCACAGAAGAAGTTTTAACAAACAAGTTCAGGGAGCATGAGTGATGACTGGACAGAAAATTTCAAGATCAGTAATGAAATTTAATGGAAAGATTACAGAATATGGAAACTTACTTCTCTGCTCATTCTCTGCAAACTGCTGTGAGGTGCATGGCAGAAGGTACTTCCCACTGTACCAGTAATTAGGCTCTATCTGACACCAGTTACCATGGTACATGTGAGGAAGGCTTGCTTAAGTGCCTCTGTGCCTACTGTAATTAGTTCTATCTTGTCTTTGTGATCCCTATGGAAACAATTCATAGGGTTTACATACCACTTTAGAGGAGTGAAATATATCTTTACATACACTACTGGCCATTAAAATTGCTACACCAAGAAGAAATGCAGATGATAAACGGGTATTCATTGGACAAATATATTATACTCGAACTAACATGTGATTACATTTTCACGCAATTTGGGTGCATAGATCCTGAGAAATTAGTACCCAGAACAACCACCTCTGGCCATAATAACGGCCTTGATACACCTGGGCATTGTGTCAAACAGAGCTTGGATGGCATGTACAGGTACAGCTGCCCATGTAGCTTCAACACGATACCACAGTTAATCAAGAGCAGTGACTGGCAAATTGTGACGAGCCAGTTGCTTGGCCACCAGTGCCCAGACGTTTTCAATTGGTGACAGATCCGGAGAATATGCTGGCCAGGGCAGCAGTCGAACATTTTCTGTATCCAGAAAGTCCCGTATGGGACCTGCAACATGCGGTTGTGCATTATCCTGCTGAAATGTAGGGTTTCGCAGGGATCGAATGAAGGGTAGAGCCACAGGTCGTAACACATCTGAAATGTAATGTCCACTGTTCAAAGTGCTGTCAATGCGAATAAGAGGTGACCGAGACGTGTAACTAATGGCACCCCATACCATCACGCCGGGTGATACACCAGTATGGCGATGACGAATACACACTTCCAATTTGTGTTCACCGCGATGTCACCAAACACAGATGCGACCATGATGATGTTGTAAACAGAACCTGGATTCATCTGAAAAAATGACGTTTTGCAATTCGTGCACACAGGCGCTCCTGTCTGTGATGCAGCGTCAAGGGTAACCGCAGCCATGGTCTCCGAGCTGATAGTCCATGCTACTGCAAATGTCATTGAACTGTTCGTGCAGATGGTTGTTGTCTTGCAAACATCCCCATCTGTTGACTCAGGGATTAAGACGCGGCTGCACGCTCCGTTACAGCCATGCGGATAAGAAGCCTGTCATCTCGACTGCTAGTGATACGAGGCTGTTGGGATCCAGCATGGCGTTCCGTATTACCCTCCTGAACTCACCGGTTCCATATTCTGCTAACAGTCATTGGATCTCGACCAACGCAAGCAGCAATGTCGCGATACGATAAACCTCAAACGTGATAGGCTACAATCCGACCTTTATAAAAGTCGGAAACATGATGGTACGCATTCGTCCTCCTTACACGAGGCATCACAACAATGTTTCACCAGGCAACACCCGTCAGCTGCTGTTTGTGTATGAGAAATTGGTTGGGAACGTTCCTCATGTCAGCACGGAATAGGTGTCGCCACCGGCGCCAACCTTGTGTGAATGCTCTGAAAAGCTAATCATTTGCATATCACAGCATCTTCTTCCTGTCGGTTAAATTTTGTGTCTGTGTCTTTGTGGTGTAGCAATTTTAATGGCCAGTAGTGTATTCTTACCAGTAAATGACACTTGTGAAGGAAAACCATAAAGTAAGTTACTGTAGAGGAGAGCACAAATAATGTTCAGGTCTGTTACTTTATTTGCATGTGGAGAACCATGCCAAGTGAATGAGACATGTATTCAAGGTGGGACAGTGATTATGGTATTTTTGCATGAGAAAATATCTGTGCAGACTCAAATATAGATGCTCCTAGCTTCACTGACATACTTTGTAGAAGTGTGAAGTCCTCACAGAACATACATTGTTTGACTATGGTTATGATGTTGGTCACACAAATGAAATATGACATTCATTTCATTTCGCAATGAGGAGACTATGCCTGTCACAGTTTTATTTAGACCAGGCCACAGTTGAACAACAGAGAAACATTACTAAATCTTCATTAATTAAATCAAATCCAATGAAATGGAACACTACAGTGGTTGTTGTACATTTCTAGATTCGTCACTTAGAAAGCAGGCTTTCAGTGGATAGTTCATGATGTCTATCTTCAAGTGCTTGCCAGTTTGATTTTTTCAGCATCTCCCTGGCAACCTCTCATGGGTCAAACAAATCTGTTACTGTTTCTACCACATTAAAAGTGACTTGAACTTGGGTCCTTTGCCTTTCGCAGGCAAGTGCTCTACAAACTGAGACAACCAATCTGTTGTCCCAGCTAAATTTCTGCCAGCACTTCATCTCTTACCTTTCAAGTGTAACAGAAGTTCTCCCATAAAACTTGTGGGTCTAGTGCTCCTGGAAAAAAGGGTAATGCAGAGACATAGCTTACCAAAACACACAGGATGTTTCCAGAATGAAACCTTTGCTCTGCAGTGGAGTGTGCACTGATATGAAACTTTCCTGGCAGATTAAAACTGTGTGCTGGACTGAGACTCAAACTCTAGACTTTTGCCTTTCATGGGCAAGTGCTCTACTGTGGAGATATAAGGATAGGTCTTGAGTCATACTTGGGTAGCTAATTTAGTAGAGCACTTGCCTGTGGAAAGCAAAGATTCTGAGTTTGAGTCTCGGTCGAGCACACAGTTTTAATCCACTAGAAAGTTTCATATCAGTGGAGACTCAGCTGCAGAATTAAAACTTCATTCTGGAAATATCCCCCAGACAGTGGCTAAGCCATGTCTCTGAAATTCTGCAGTACCCTTTCTTCCACGGGTGCTAGTTCCACAAGTTTTGTCGGAGAACTTCTGTAGAGTGTGGAATGTAAGAGGCCATGTGCTGGCAGAAATGAAGCAGTGAAGACAGGTTTTGAGTCATGCTTGGGTAGCACAGTTGGTGGAGCACTTACCTGTGATATGCAAAATTCTCAAGTTCAGTTCTCAGTCTGACACAGTTTTAATCTGGCAGGCAGTTTCATATCAGTGCACAGTCCACTGCAAAGTGAAAATTTCAATATAGATGTTACTGTTCATGTTGCCTTCTTTGTATATGTTCAATATCCCCTGTTAGTCCTATGTGGTACAGGTCCCACACACTTGAGCAATATCCCGGGATGGGCCACAGAAGTATTTGTAAGCAATCTCTTTTGTAGACTGACTTCACTGCCCTAATATTCTAACAATAAACTAAAGTCTGACACCTGCCATACATACTGCTTGTGCGATTTTTTCATTTCATATGCTTACAAACTGTCGCACTCAGCTAAACATATTCCAGTTGTAACTCACTGGTATTGTAATCATAGGGTACTATATTTGTTCATTTAGTTAAAAGTATAGTTTTACACTTTTGCACATTTGAAGCAAGTTTTCAGTTTTTGTCCAGTTTTAAATCTGATCAAAATCTGAAAATGTCTTTGTAGACAGCATTTTGTTATGGATAACCACATCATCTGTAAAAAGTGTTAGGTGGCTGTTAAATCACATGCAGTGTCAAATGCAATCAATAAGTGAAGAAATACTGCCTACCTGATTACCTTGATTCACGGCTTTCGGGATGTCATGTGATGATAGTGCAAGTTGGATTTCACGTGATGCATGTTTTCAGAATCCATGATGATTGTCTTGGAGAAGGCCATTATACTTGAGATATCTTATTACTTTATCTTGGAAGAGGTCATTGTACTTGAGATACCTTATTAAATTTGAGCTCAGAATATGTTCTAAGATTCTACAAACACAATTTCAGGGATATTTGGTGGTAGTTTGTAGATCACTTCTGATATCCTTCTTGTATTCATGCTTGACCTGTGCTTTTTGCCAACTACTGGGCACTGTTTTTTGTTTGGTTGGTCTGTGATGCATTAGAGTTAAAAGAGGAGCTAACTCAGCCACAAATTTGGCACAGAATCTGATAGGAATTCCATTTGCCACCATAGCTTTGTTTAGTTTTAGGGATTGCAACTGGTTCTCTACTTGACTGACACTATCATCTATGTCACTTTTCTTTGGAGTGATGCATGACGTAAATGGGGGTAGTACTGGTCTATCTTCCTTTGCAAAGGGATATTTGAAAATGGAGTTCATCACTTCTGATTTTGCTTTGGTGTCCTCAGTTTCAGCTCATGTGCTATCTGTGACTGTCTGCACACTAACTTTGGTACCACTCACAGCCCTTACATATTGTAGTGCTTCAAGAATTTCCACGTAAATTCGAGAATCACTCAGCCTTCTACCATCTCAAACACAAGATATTTTAAATATAAGTGAGAGAGAGCCTATTTACTGCACATCATCTGTCTGTGTGTGCAGGTTTGAAGTTTATCGTGAGACAACTATAGATGTGGTGATCAAACGGCATCGACAAGCATTTGCCAGTCGCACCATGGAAGCTGTATTGAAATAACAAGGAGTGTTTATGTATTCTGTGCTGTTTTATAACTTTGATGATTGTAGCGGGAAAAAAAGAACAATTGAAATATTGTTAATTAATGCTCATTTTGGACTTTGAAAGGACAAGATGTATTTTACGATTTTGTGAAAAGAGGAATGGCTATTAAACCAACTCTCTCATAAATGTTATTTAATTGGTCTCTGTAAGTTAAATATTTAAGTGAAGATGAAGAAACGTATTGTGTTTCGGGTCAACTGCATCATTAATCGAAGAGTATTTTGACAGTAAAGTGTGTATACGTGATCATCAGATTACGGAAATAAGAAAATATTATTTTTTTGCTTCACGCGTTGCAAAGCATTAGAATGTGGCAACCTATGTGAAAGGACAGAAGAAAACAGGAATTTTGAGACAAAAACGAGATAAGAAGATATTATGTGTTGCCATAGCAATCGAGTATAACAAGACGAGAGAACCATTACAAGAAACTGGACTAAGCCTAAATATCAAATGAGGAAAATTAGTAATTGCAACAAATGGGAAGACATAAGAAAGTCATAATGTTAAAAGAAAAGAGAGAAGATCTCGACGTATTAGACTAAGAAAAGATACACTGAGAACAGTTCAACTAAGAAGATATACTGTGGGGTGTAGACAGCTCTTACACAAATCGCAAGGATGCAGATGCAGAAAACAACATCCGACGCCACCGGCACCAGTTGCTGTTCATTGGTGCTGACCTGCTTCCACGTCTGCTCACCAACGTCGACGCAGAAATCTACATTTGACACCACTGGCACCAGTTGCTGCTCACCGGTGCTGATTCCACATCCACTTGCTGAAGCAGCCTAAACTTTATGCTGGGTGATTGTAAAACAGTACTTTATTGTTTGAGTGTAAAGTTGGATAAACTATTGAGTGAAGTGTACTCATGTAGTTGTTATTCTAGGAGTGAAGTTTTTAAATGTTTACTATGTCAAAAGCATTAGAATATCACCAGATTTTTTTGGATTTTGTGGGAAATATTTCAAAATGATGTGCTACAGTATTCATTGAAGGCTTCAGGCATTACTCTCATGACAGCCGAAAGCATTTCCTTTAGTATCCCTGTGTCTACATGCCTGTGCTTTGTCTGCACCTATTATGCCATAGTCCAAGTTTATTGACACTGACTCTATGTCATGGAATGGCCCTCTCGTAATAAGCTGTTCTATTAAGTACATGTCTATCCAGAGCATGATCAGCTATTCCTTTGAACATGAGCTGTAGTTGTACTACACACTCCTTTCCAGAGCTAAATGTTTATTCAGATACTAGCCTAGTGCTCACTCCTTCACTCTGATTTGTGTGGTAATAGCAAAAAAATAAAAATTTTATAAACATATAGTACTCTTACTGAAAAGTTAATGTATTATAGAGCCATTTCTTTTTCTATGCAATTCTGACAAATTTTTGTTGTTGTTTTGACTGTTAAATAGTTTTCTTTAATTTAGGTCTCAAACTGCAACACCTACTACACTTTTTATGCTAATTAAGGCCATAAAAGCATGATCTTTTTTGAATGTATTTCTGACAGAAAAGCAATTCTGATTGCTGGAGTCAGAGGTTTTTGTTAATCCTGCCTTTTGAGTTCTTGTGCAAATCTTTCCATAAAACTTTCATCCCCTAACACATGTTTGTTTATTTCTAACCAAGAAGTCAAATACTAATTTTCATAGAGTTAGTTTTAAAATGTTTTTAATGTAACAAAATATTATGATAAAAATGTTCATCCCTTATTTAACCCCCTTAGTGGCTGAATTCCCAAAAACACTGACACACATATTATTTTATTACTAACTGAGAAGTCAAATACCAGTTTCATAGATTTAGCTTTAAAACTGCTTTAGTACTTCTTCAACGGCGATTTGCTTAAAATTTCCAAAAATATTGAAACACATATTTTTTATTTCTAACTGAGAAGTCAAGTACCAGTTATTATACATGTGGCTTTAAAAATGCTTTAGTAATTCTTTAATAATGATTTATTTTCAAAATAAATTTTCACCAAATATTTAACTCCTGTAGGAACTGAAGTTCCAAAAATGCTAAAAATACTGAAACACGTATTTTTAATTTTTAACTGCGAGCCAAATGTCAGTTTTTATAATTCCAGTTTCAAAATTGCCTTAACAGTAAAATATTTTCAAAAAACCTTTCATTCCCTATTTTACCTCTTTAGCTGTTGAAATTTGAAAAATTCCTTCTTAAATGATGCCTACAGTATAAGATAAATCCCCTCTCCAAATTTTTAGTTTCTATCCTTAGCTGTTTGGACTGGGCAATGATAATTCAGTCAGTCAGTTCAATGCCTTTTCATATATGAGGGGGTACCCACAAGATACTGAACATATATATTTTTTAACTTATTTGTTCACATTTTAAGCACAAACCTTCAGTCTCCTTCAAAATGCACTCTGCTTGCACTGATACCCTAGTCTAATCTTTAATTCCATTTTTCAAAACATTGTTTAAATTCATCTTTCGTGATGCTTGACAGCAGCTCTTTTTTTTCTTCACATCAGCAATATCAACTAAACACTTCCTTTTCATGTCTCTTTTAATTCTAGGCAGCAAAAAGAAGTCGCATGGGGCAAGATCAGGTGAGTATTAGGGGGACAGAGGGGAGGGGCAGGGGTCATACCGTTTTTAGTCAAGAATTGTCATATACATGGGGCAGCATGAGCAGGGGCATTATCATGATGGAAAAACCAGTCACCGGGCCATTTCTACCACACACTGCTGCAGAGTCTTTTCAAAACATCCAAGTACAAAGCCTGGTGAATAGTCTGACCCATGGTAAAAAGTTGGAATGGACAATTTCTCTCTCACTGAAAAAACAAATCAGCATTGTTTCAATGTTTTTTAATTCAGCAGTGTCTTGAGGTGAGGCGAACTTGAAACCTTCCATTGCCAAGATTATTGCTTTGATTCAAGTTTGTAAGCTCAGCACCAAGTTTGGTCACCTGTGACTATTTTTGAAAAAAAAAAAAAGTTTGAATCATTTTGGGATGCTTCTTTTAAGGCCAGCACGCTTACACATGACCTTGTTTTTGTTCAGCTGTCAGCAGTCATTGCACGAATTTGGCATTCACCCGTATCATTTCCAAATCGTCTGTCTCGCTTTGCTGCACTGAACTTCAAGTCACCCCTGACAGCTCCACAGTTTCATCAATGATCCATCAGTGATCTTCATGGATGTTTCCACAAATGTTTTCAACATTTACATGTGTTTGGACCTCAGAAAGACAACAGAACAATGTTTGTCATAAAGTAATATTTCACAATTTTTGAAAAGTGAAAACCACTCAGAGTCATGAGTTTTTCTCATAGCATCATCACTGTGCAGCAATTTTAACATTTCAGGATTTTCTGTTCCATCTTCTCTGAGCAAAAAGTAGAATTTCACCACCACACACTGTTTGCAAAAATCAAACCTTGCAAAAATGACAATCACACAAAACACTTGTCACTATAAATTCTGCTGGAACTAGTCCTGACTTCCTTCAGTGACTGAACTCAGCTAAATGACTCTTGAATATTTGCTCTATGCACTCATGCTGAGTGAGGTGGCACAGTAGTTAGCACAGTGGACTTGCATTTGGGAGGATAATGATTGAAACCCATGTCTGTGGTTCAAACCCATTTCCAACCATTCTGATTTAGGTTTTCCATGGTTTCCGTAAATCGCTCCCAGCAAATGCCAGGACGCTTCCTTTGAAGGAACGTGGCAAATTTCCTTCCTCACCTTTGATGCCATCTGAGCTTGTATTCCATCTTTAATGGCCTCATTGTTGGGGGGATGTTAGAACCAATCTTCTTTCCTTCCTTCTATACACTCCCAGGGGCAATACACAGTATTGCAAAAACTCTGCACACCAAACAATTAGTTTGGTTTCTTCTGGGTACTACCCCATATATAGATGACTTTACTGCAGCTTTATCTAATTTGCTTAACATATGCCATGTATTTTGGTAATCATTATTGGCTCATGAATATTGATACCAGTTTCAGTGTGGACATCATCAAAGAGGTCAAGTCAGTCTGTTGCCATTCAATCCAATATATTTCTACCATGAACAGTCTTCCAAACTATCTGTTACATGTAGTTTTCAGAGAAAGCATATAGTAATGACTCACAGAATGTATTGTCATAACCCTCACTTACAAAACTGTAATCACACCAATTGATAGTAACATGAGGTTTTTGCTGAAGTTACAGTTTCGTCTGGGGATGAGTCCAGTGGTCAACAAAAATATCCAGTTATAAGTTCATACCCTCCCTTAACACTGAATCTTGCCCAAACTATCTCAGATGCTGCTTCAATTAATATTTCAGTGGATTTGAGTCTCTTATCTACTGTGGGAAATACACCACTTCCTTTTCCCATTTGTCGTCTTTTTGTACCTAGTATTATGTGAGCTCGGCTGATTTTTAGGAGTGCTTCAAACTCACTCACTTTGTTCTCTAGGATTTTAATATTCTTGTCTGTGGGATGTATTTCTGTGGATCTTACACTGATACTTCAGGGTCTCCTAGAGCTACCACATTGGAAGCATAAACAGAAATATGAGCAGTTTGTGTAAATGTAAGTGGTAAATTCAAAGAAGGACATGAACTGTAAATCAGAAAAATTTCTGAATGCATAAGTTGAGGAACTGTATTTGGAATTCTGATAATTTTCAAAAATAACTAGTCATAAAAAGATGTGTGCACTGCAAAAATAATGAAATTGCAAATCAGTTCATTTGAGAATAACAAAGTGGAACTTGATGGTGGAATTTATAAATGGTGCTGGACATAAAATTCAATCCGGAAAATGTGAGACGCTGATGAACCAAGAAGATTTGGCCTCAGCAGGCAAGTGGAAAACGGAAGAAAACTGTACCCAGGAAGCACAATCTCAAAAAACAGTGAAACTTCTGTGTGTACAAACAGTGAAACTTTATTGCATAAAAACTGTCAATCTTGAGTGCATAAACACTGCTGAAGATTCAATGATTACATGGGCTGAAGCTGAAAAGTTGGAAATGAATCGCAAAAAATAAACAGACCAGTGCTAGTCAATCTCCAGTGTGTGAATATTGGAAAATATGAGAGGGATAGTCATGGCCAGGGAATTTCTGCAATGTTAACATAAAAATACAACTTCAAGGCATCTGGATTCATGAAGCCTGTGGCTCCATTATGCAAACTAACAAACCTAACAAAATTAAGTGAAGTAACTACACTCATTCTCATAAATTAAGGATAATGCTGATACATGGTGAAACAACGCTCTGGTGGGTGGTTTGCAGGTTTAAATCACCTCGGGGTATGATCATGCGGTGCATTTGACCGGCAGTCATCGCACGGTGGCGCTGGCAGCAGTCCACATACGCAGAGGTGTGTTGGTGCATGTTTGCATGTTGCATGTTAGAGAACGGTGTAGTTTCTTTCTTTTTTTCTTTTTCTTTTTTTTTTTTTAGGGCGCAAAACTGCTATGGTCATTAGCGCCCGGTTTGTGACATAGGAAACGGTAAAAAACGAAAATGGATAGCAGCAGCAATGGGAACGAAACTCAAAAAATTGGAGAAACTAAAAGGAGAAGAAAAGCTTAAAAATCCACTACAGAAAGGGGTTGGTTGTCCCCAAAAAGAGCTTCAAATGACTGACGTCATCTCACGGGCACTAATAAACTTGAGAACGCGATCGGCCAAGCGCGTGTCATCTGCTAAAATGGAAGATATATCAGGCGACAGCTGTAGACGGGCGCATAACGGAGTAAAATAGGGGCACTCAATTAAAAGGTGTCCTACCGTCCACAGCTGATAGCAGTGGGGACAGAGTGTGGGAGGATCGCCACTTAAAAGATGTCGATGGCTAAAAAGACAGTGCCCTATCCGGAGTCTAGTTAAAATTCCCTCCTCCCGACGACGCGTTCGGGAGGAAGAGGTCCAAGCACAGGGAAGAGCTTTCACGTCCCGCAATTTATTATGGGGAAGTTTCGGCCAATGTGCATGCCATAAAAGAACAACATGACGACATAAAACGCTCCGTAGATCGGCGAAGGGAATCGATCAAATAGCTGGCCGAAGAAGAGAGACTGCAGCCTTGGCCGCTATATCGACTGCCTCATTGCCACAGATACCAATGTGTCCTGGGAGCCAGAGGAACGCCACATAGATGCCCCCCAAATGGAGCAAGCGCAGGTAGTCCTGAATCCGGTGGACCAGAGGGTGGACAGGGTAGAGAGCTTGGAGACTGAGGAAAAAGCTGAGAGAATCTGAACAGATAACATACTGTATCTGCTGATGGCAGCGGATGTATTGGACAGCCTGGAGAACAGCGTAAAGCTCCGCAGTATAAACCGAACACTGGTCGGGAAGCCGAAATCGATTGGGGGTGTCGCCAACAATATAGGCACTCCCTACACCTAACGATGTTTTCGAGCCATCAGTGTAAATAAATGTGGCTTCCTTCATTTGTGCACATAGAGCAGCAAATGCCCGACGATAAACAAGTGAAGGGGTACCATCCTTGGGAAATTCACAAAGGTCATGGAGAATTCACAAAGGTCATGGAGCAGGCAGATCCGGGGATGGAGCCAAGGTGGTGCTGTACTCCAAGTTGTCAAGAAGGTTTTAGGAAAGCGGAAGGAAAGAGAATGAAGCAGTTGACGGAAGCGGACTCCCGGTGGTAGTAGGGAGGAAGGGTGGCCTGCATACCCTACATCCAAGGAGGCGTCGAAAAAAATGTCATGGGCCAGATTAGCAGGCATGGAAGACAGATGGCTAGCATAACGACTCAGAAGGACAGCTCGACGATTGGACAGCAGAGGTTCAGCAGTCTCAGCATAAAGGCTTTCCACAGGGCTGGTGTAAAAAGCTCCAGACACTAAATGTAATCCACGGTGGTGGATAGAGTCGAGATGCCGAAGAATAGACGGCCGAGCAGAGGAGTAAACTATGCTTCCATAGTCCAATTTTGAGCGCACTAAGGCGCGATAGAGGCAGAGAAGGACCACTCGGTCCGCTCCCCAGGAGGTACCATTCAGGACACAGAGGGTGTTGAGGGATCGCAGACAGCGAGCCGAAAGATAGGAAACGTGAGAGGACCAGCACAGTTTGCTGTCAAACATAAGACCCAAGAATTTAGCGACGTCTGAAAATGGGAGGTTGACAGGTCCTAGATGTAAGGCGGGGGGAAGAAACTCCTTACGTCGCCAAAAATTAACACAAACGGCCTTACTGGGAGAAACACGGAAGCCGGTTTCGATGCTCCAAGAGTGGAGGCAATCGAGACATCCTTGAAGACATCGTTCAAGAAGGCTGGTCTGTTGAGAGCTATAGTAGATTGCAAAATCGCCCACAAAGAGGGAGCCCGAGACATCAGGAAGGAGACAATCCATAATCGGATTTATGGCAATGGCAAACAGTACAACACTCAGCACAGAGCCCTGGGGTACCCCGTTTTCTTGGGAGAAAGTACAGGAGAGAGTGGTGTTCACCCGCACTCTGAATGTGCGCTCTGCCATAAATTCAGGAAGAAAAAGGGGCAGCCGACCTCGAAAGCCCCAAGAGAATAGTGTGCGGAGGATGCCTGTCCTCCAACAGGTATCGTATGCTCTCTCCAGATCAAAAAATATTGCTATTGTTTGGCGTTTCCGGAGAAAATTGTTCATGATATAAGTGGAGAGAGCAACAAGATGGTCAACATCAGAACGATGCTGTCGGAAACTGCATTGGGCAGGTGTTAAAAGCCTGCGGGACTCCAGCCACCAAGCTAAACGGCAATTCACCATACGCTCCAAACCCTTACATACACTACTCGTGAGAGAAATGGGGCGATAGCTAGAGGGGAGATGTTTGTCCTTTCCAGGTTTCAGAACAGGAACGACGATAGCTTCCCGCCATCGTCTGGGAAAAGTACTGTCGGTCCAAATTCGATTATAAAGGTGAAGGAGGTAAAGCAGACTATGGTATGATAAATGCAGCAACATTTGGATGTGGGTACCATCCGGTCCTGGGGCAGAGGAGCGAGAAGAAGAGAGTGCATGTTGGAGTTCCCGCATGGAGAAAACAGTATTGTAGCTTTCGTGATTTTGAGAGGAGAAAGCAAGAGGTCGCACTTCCGCTGCACGTTTCTTCAGGAGAAAAGCTGGCGGGTAATTTGAAGAGCTCGAAATCTCAGCAAAGTGTTGATCCAATGAGTTTGAAATTGCGATGGGGTCCACTAATGTATCATGCACGACAGTGAGCCCAGAGATCGGGGAGAAACTAGGCGCGCCTGAGAACCGTCGAATCCGACTCCAAACTTCCGAGGAGGTAGTGAAGGTGTTAAATGAGCTAGTAAAGAATTTCCAGCTTTCCTTCTTGCTATCGCGGATGACACAACAGCATTGCGCTCAGAACTGCTTATAGTGGATACAGTTGTCCAAAGAACGATGGTGGTGGAAAATGCGAAGAGCACGTCGCCGCTCACGTATTGTGTCAAGGCATGCTGCGTTCCACCAAGGAACTGGGGGGCGCCGGGGCAATGCGGAGGTGCATGGTATTGAATGTTCTGCAGCTGTAAGAATAAAGTCTGTAACATGTGTGACCTCATCGTCGATGCTAGGAAAGTGACGGTCATCGAATGTCGCTAGAGACGAAAAAAGTGTTCAATCGGCTTGGCCTAACTTACAGCGTCGCAGGCGCATATATGGCTGTTGAGGCCAAGGGCGAACCATTCAAAGCGCCGAGCTAGCGGAACAGTACTGACCAAAAGGTCCAAATGAGAGAAATTTGTCGTGGAGGCAGACAAAAATGTTGGGTCCCCAGTGTTGAGGCAAACTAGATCCGCTTGGTGGAAGACGTCTAGCAATAGTGAGCCACGCGGACAAGGATGTGGAGATTCCCAAAGCGGGTGGTGGGCATTGAAGTCCCCAACCAGCAAATAGGGGGGTGGAAGCTGACCAAGAAGATGAAGGAGATCAGCTCGTGCCATTGGTGTGGATGATGGAATGTATAGAGTACAAAGAGAAAAGGTATATCCAGAAAGGGAAAGACGGACAGCGACAGCTTGGAAGGAAGTGTTTAAGGGGATTGGGTGATAATGGAGAGTATCATGGAGAAGGATCATGAATCCTCCATGTGCTAGAGTGCCTTCAACAGAGGGGAGATCAAATCGGATGGACTGAAAATGGGGGAGAACAAAGCGGTCATGGGGACGCAGCTTTGTTTCCTGAAGACAGAAGATGACCGGCGAGTAGGATCATAAGAGAATCGACAGTTCATCCCGATTGGCTCGAAGGCCGCGGATATTCCAGTGGATAATGGACATAGGGTGAACAGAAAATGGAGGAATGTGACCAAGGTTGCCATCAACTTAGCGACTGCTCAGAGCTTGCGACCGACAGCATGGAATGGCATTCAGCCGAAGGCAGAAGATCCTGATCCATAGGTTGTTCAGGAGCAGCTCCTGCCACCAGCTATCGGCCAGTTGATCGGCCGCCAGCAGAAGACGGCGACACAGAAGACAGCCGAGGGCAATTACCGCCATGTGGTGCTGTAGATGAGACACGCCTTGGCGGTGAAGGAGAGGAACTGGGTTTCTTACTAGCCTTCTTGGAAACATGATGTTTAGATGAAGGAGGGACCGATGGTTGTGAAGTTGGGGTACGTAAAAAATCTTCACGAGTATGCTCTTTTTTCGAAGTCTTGGTGTCTGACATTTGGGCTCGAGATTTAGCAGAACCCAATGAAGGGTGAGCCATAGAGTGGGCAGGCAAAAGTGGGGAGGTCAAACAGGGGATCTTTGCGCTGGCCGATCTGACAACTAAAGGTAAGGTCACAAGTCTGCGTGGCCGCCTCCTTTGTTGGCAGAGGAGAGGCAAGGATAGTGCTGTATTTTCCTGTCTGAGGCATGGTGGACTGTTGACTGGCGAATAATTTTCGAGCAGCAAAGGTCGACACCTTTTCCTTCACTCTGATTTCCTGAATGAGCTTTTCGTCTTTAAAAATGGGGCAATCTCGAGAGGAAGCAATGTGGTCACCCGTACAGTTGATGCAACGAGGGGATGGAGGTGGACAAGCACACTCATGGGCATCCTTGCCACACGTAACACATTTGGCTGGATTGGAACAGGACTGGCTGGTGTGATTGAACCACTGACACCGATAGCAATGCGTAGGGTTTGGGATGTAAGGGCGAACGGAAATTATCTCATAGCCTGCTTTGATTTTCGATGGGAGATGAACTTTGTCAAAATTCAAGAAGACAGTATGGGTTGGAATCATGTTCGTGTCAACCCTTTTCATGACTCTATGAACTGCCGTTACGCCTTGGTCAGACAGGTAGTGTTGAATTTCCTCATCGGACAATCCGTCAAGGGAGCGTGTATAAACGATCCCACGTGACGAATTTAAAGTACGGTGTGGTTCCACCCGGACAGGGAAGGTGTGTAGCAGTGAAGTATGCAGCAATTTTTTGCCTGGAGGGCACTGACTGTTTCTAACAACAAGGTGCCATTTCGTAATCTGGAACAAGACTTTACAGGACCTGCAATTGCGTCGACACCTTTCTAAATAATGAAAGTTGTGACCTTCGTCAGACCGAGAAACAACAAGGAACTGTGGCAACGATGGAAGGACTGTCTGTGGCTGAGACTCATTGAACTTACGCTTGTGAGCTGACATAGTAGAAGATGAGGAAACCATTGCGAAAGTATCCCCCATGATTACTGGCGTCTCCGATGGCGCGCTCCTTCCTTGTGGGGGCCCTCTCTGAGGGCACTCCCGCCTTAGGTGATTGTTCACAGCTCAGGTCACACCTTCCAACAAATGGACAGAGGGACCAATCAGCACTTTCGGAAGGTATCAGTTTGGGTAATCACCCCTCCCTGGGCCTGGCCGTTACCAGGGGGTACGTACGTGTCCTAGCTGTCTACCCGGGGCGGGGAATTACGCGTTACCCCGTCACCGGCTACGCATGGAAATGCGTGGGTCGGCCTTCAGACACGCACAGGGAGGAAAAAAGAGAAAGGGAAAGGAAAGAAGAGATGTCTCAAACGCTGCAGCGGAGAAAAGGGCAAAGAGAAGAGGTAAGGAAAAGAGAAGGACAAAGGAAGGACGAAGACTTGCAAGCGGAGAAAGCAAAGAATTTGTTACAGTTTCGAGCGTCCATCTCTGGACGTAGGCACAAAACGTACTCCCAGAGGGGGAGAAAGGGAAGGAAAGAGGCAGAGTTGAGGTGAGGGGGGCGAAGAGGGGGGATGGGGAAGGATGCGGAAAGGGAAGGTATGCAGCCCGGAAAGGAAGGAAGGCCACATTAGCTCGGGGTCCCATGCTCGCTACGCACATATCCACAAAAGAGTTGTGGACCCCCTGGGGGGAGAACGGTGTAGTGAGTAAGTGTGCAGATGTTTTTAGACGTGCTAATAGTGACTGTTTGTTGAAAATGTCTCAAAGAACATGTATTCATGTCGTTATGAGGAGTAGGGTACCAGGGCGACTGGAGGCTGGCCAAACACAGCAGGTCATAGCACAAGCCCTCCGTGTGCCACAAAGTGTGATCTCAAGATTATGGCAACAATTCCAGCAGACAGAAAACATGTCCAGGCAACTACAGTATGGGACGTCCACAGTGTAAAACACCACAAGAAGACCGATATCTCACCATTATTGCCCACAGACAGCCACGGAGTACTGCAGGTAGCCTTGCTCAGGACCTTACCGCAGCCACTGGGACAGTTGTCTCCAGACAAACAGTCTACAGATGACTGAACAGTCATGGTTTATTCACCTGGAGACCTGCAAAGTGCATTCCACTGGCCCCTAGTCACAGGAGAGCCCATAAAGCCTGGTGTCAAGAACACAGTACATGGTCATTGGAACAGTGGTCCCAGGTTAAGTTCACAGATGAGTCCAGGTATAGTCGGAACAGTGATTCTCGCCAGGTTTTCATCTGTCATGAACCAGGAACCAGATACCAACCCCTTAATGTCCTTGAAAGGGACCTGTATGGAGGTCGTGGTTTGATGGTGTGGGGCGGGGCTATGATTGTTGCACATACACACTGCATGTCTTTGACAGGGGAATAGTAACAGGCCACATGTATCGTGACATCATTTTGCACCTGTATGTCCGCTTTTTCAGGATTGCAGTGGCTCCCACCCTCCTCCTGATGGTGATAACGCATGGCCCCACCGAGCAGCCATCATGGAGGAGTACCTTGAAACAGAAGATATCAGGTGAATGGAGTGGCCTGCCTGTTCTATAGACCTAAACCCCATCAAGCACAGCTGGAATGCTTTCAGTTGACGTATCTCTGCATGTCTTCAAGCCCCTAGGACACTTCAGGAGCTCCGACAGGCACTGGTGCAAGAATGGGAGGCTATATCCCAGCAGCTGCTTGACCACCTGCTCCAGAGTATGCCAACTCATTGTGCACATTGTGCAGCCTGTGCACATGTGCATGGTGATCATATCCCATATTGATGTCGGGGTACATGAGCAGGAAACATTGGCTTTTGTAGCACATGTGTTTCGGGAAGGTTTTGTCAACTTATCCCCAATACCGTGGACTTACAGATCTGTGTCATGTGTGTTCCCTATGTGCCTATGCTATAAGCGCCAGTTTTGTGTAGTGTCACGTTGTGTGGCACCACATTCTGCAATTATCCTTAATTTACGAGCATGAGTGTAGTTTGATTAAGGATGATTTTGTTGTGTTGCTGGGAGGATTTAATGACATTTATAGAAATGAGACTTACAAGACTAGCACAGGACTGAGAAAGTGTCTAAATAATTTAACTCATACAAATGTACTCACTGTGAATGTCCCACAATGTCATGTTTTACTGAGTTGGCCATGTGTGAATGCAAAATTGGTGTCACAAACAAGAGTTTCACAGAAATATGTACTCATTTCCAGCATGTCAATGTTATAGACACAAAACATTTTGGGATGAAGCTTCTATACAGCTCATGGCCTTCATTTAAATACATCAGGAAAGGATGTACTTGCTGATAAAATATTTACTCATATTTCGTGGAACAATAAAGAAAGTAGGACAAGTGGCAATCAAATGCTAATCACAAAGTGTTTTTGGCGAGCAGCAAACAGTAAGGCCATCAATCAGTTGCAAATTATGAAGTGTTTTAAACCAAGAAGGCCAGAAAGTAACAACCAACTATTAACCAGACACAAATTATGAAATGGTTCAAGCGAATATGGATGGAGGCGAATGAAGCACAAATTTTGCAAGCTCCAAAAATAACTTCACTACTTGATTGCCACCAGGAAGCAGAAGCCACACTCAACAATTACATCAAGAATTTTTTAGGTATAACATCACCTGCAGAAAAAGGAAAAGAAGTACCAGCAGCAACAGAAGTAAACACAACATCCAAGCAGATTGCTCAAGGAACAGCCAGCAGATGGAAAGTAGACACCTCCACAACCTGTCTATTTTTCATGAAAACATTAGGGGACTTAGCAGGATAGTAGAGCAGCTATCAGTTAATATAAATGACAGAAATTGTATAAACAATGCTCAAATACAGATGATACAGTTGGTGAAAGGTTCAAAGGAAATGTGAGTTTGATTTCAAACATGTAACCGACTCATACGATAATAGTTGGTGGTGATTTTAATTTACCCTTGATATGTTGGCAAAAATACATGTTTAATTCTGGACATACATATAAAATATCATCTGAAATTCTGCTAACTGCATTCTCTGAAAATTATTTCGAGCAGTTAGTTCATGAACCCTCACGAATAGTAAATGGTTGTGAAAACGCACTTGACCTCTTAGCAACAAATAATCCTGAGTTAATAACGAGCATTGAAACCAATTCAGGAATTAGTGAACACATGGTTGTCGTAGCGAGATTGAATACTGTAATCCCCAAATCCTTGAAAAATATGCGAAAAATATACATATTAAAAAAAGCGGATAAAAATTCACTGGACACCTTCCTGAGAGACAATCTCTACTCATTCCAAATTAATAATATAAGTGTAGACCAGATGTGGCTTAAATTCAAAGAAATAGTATTGCCAGCAATTGAGAGATTTATACCAAATAAATTAACAAATGGCGGAGCAGATCCTCCTATGTACACAAAACGGGATAGAACACTGTTGCAGAAACAACAAAACAAACATGCCAAATTCAAACAGATGCAAAATTCCCAAGATTGATGATCCTTTACAGAAGCTCGAAATTTAGCATGGACTTCAATGCGAGATGCCTATAAAAGTTTCCACAATGAAATTTTGTCTCGAAACCTGGCAGAAAATCCAAAGAGATTCTGGTCGTATGTGAAATATGTTAGTGGCAAGAAACAATCAATGCCTTCTCTGTGCAATAGCAAGGGATGTACTACCAAAGACAGTGCTGCCAAAGCAGAGTTACTAAACACAGTCTTCTGAAACCCCTTCACAAAGGAAGATGAAGTAAATATTCCAGAATTCGAATCAAGGACAGCTGCCAATAAGAGCAACATAGAAGTAAATATTCTCGGAGTAGTGAAGCAACTTAAATTACTTAATATAAGCAAGTCTTCTGGTCCAGACTGTATACCAATTAGGTTCCTTTCAGAGTATGCTGATGCAATAGCTCCATACTAAACAATCATATACAACCATTCGCTGGTCGAAAGATCTGTACCCAAAGACTGGAAAGTTGCACAGGTCACACTAATATTCAAGAAAGGTAGTAGGAGTAATCCACTAAATTACAGGCCCATATCTTTAACGTTGATATGCAGCAGGATTTTAGAACATATATTGTGTTCAAACATTATGAATTACCACAAAGAAGACTGTCTATTGACACACAGTCAACATGGGTTTAGAAAACATCGTTCCTGTGAAACACAACTGGCTCTTTATTCACATGACGTGTTGAGTGCTATTGACAAGGGATTTCAGATCGATTCTGTATTTCTGGATTTCTGGAAGGCTTTTGACACTGTACCACACAAGCAGCTCATAGTGAAATTGTGTGCTTATGGAATATCGTCTCAGTTATGTGACTGGATTTGTGATTTCCTGTCAGAGAGGTCACAGTTCGTAGTAACTGATAGAAAGTCATCGAGTAAAACTGAAATGATTTCTGGCGTTCCCCAAGGTAGTGTTAAGAGGCCCTTTGCTGTTCCTTATCTATATAAATGATTTGGGAGTCAACCTGAGCAGCCGTCTTTGGTTGTTTGCAGATGACCCTGTTGTTTATCGACTAATAAAATCAGATCAGAACAAACTGCAAAATGATTTAGAAAAAATATCTGAATGGTGCAAAAAGTGGCAGTTGTCCCTAAATAACGAAAAGTGAGAGGTCATCCACATGAGTGCTAAAAGGAACTCGTTAAACTTCAGTTACATGATAAATCAGTCTAATCTAAAAGCCATAAATTCAACTAAATACCTAGGTATTACAATTATGAACAACTTAAATTGGATAGAACACATAGAAAATGTTGTGGGGAAGGCTAACCAAAGACGTGCGTTTTATTGACAGGACGCTTAGAAAATGTTAACAGATCTACACTACGCTTGTCTGTCCTCTTTTAGAATACTGCTGCATGGTGTGGGATCCTTACCAGATAGGACTGACAGAGTACATTGAAAAAGTTCAGAGAAAGGCAGCCATGTTTTGTGTTATTGCGAATATGGGAGAGAGTCTCACAGAAATGATACAGGATTTGGGGGGGAAATCATTAAAAGAAAGGCATTTATCACTGCGACAGAATCTTCTCACAAAATTCCAATCACCATCTTTCTCCTCTGAATGCGAAAATATTTTGTTGACACCAACCTACAGAGGGAGGAACGATCACCACAATAAAATAAGGGAAATCAGAGCTCATACGGGAAGATATAGGTGTTCATTCTTTCCACACGCTGTACGAGATTGGAATAATAAAGAATTGTGAAGGTGGTTCGATGAACCCTCTGCCAGGCACTTAAATGTGATTTGCAGAGTATCCATGTAGATGTAGATATATTTGCTTTACAGAACATTGTCATAAATGGCATTAATTTATTACATTTAGATTCTAACCACAACATTGCAAGCTACTAGTCTAGGGACAACAAGGAAAGAGATGGTGCAGCTATTTTTGTTAAAAATATTGTCATATTTAGATCTTTAAATGTAAGGAAATACTGTTTAGAACAACTATGTGCAACAGAACAACAGTGTGCAATAGAAGTTACAATAGATAGCTCCCCAGTAATAGAAGTGGCAATTTACAGGGTACCTGGAACTAGTTTTAGGGTCTTTTTGGTTCAAATAGATCTATTGTTATCTGCTTTATTTTCTAAAAATTATGAAATTGTTATTCTGTGGGAATTTAATAAAGACTTTCCAACTGAAAACAACACCAAAGTAGACCTCCAGCATCTGATGAATTCATATAATCTAATTCCTGTAGTTGACTTTCCCACTGGGATCACACCTGAGAGATGGACTTTGATAAGACAGTATATTTATAAATTTAAGTAGGTACCATAACTTCACAGTCACCCCTGTCTTGGACTGTCTGATCATGATGGACGACTCCTCACTCTGCATGATAGTAAACGCCTGAAGAAATTAATCCCCACCTGGAAATCTACTAGGTCAATGACTAGTGATGCACCAGAAGTCTTTAAACACAAACGGAAACATGTGGACTGGGGCCCAGTATATAGGGTGGATGAGAATAATGCTAAATTTAATATATTCATAAATGAGTTCTCAGCTGTCTTTGAATAGGTATCCCCAAAAAGTTTGTTAAAAGCAATACTGGGTACATCACCAAACAAACTCTGGATCACAAAAGGAATTAAAAAATTATGTAAAACAAAGAGTGAACTTTACATTACTGTTAGGATGTCTAAGGATGCAATGAAAACTGGCTATTATAAAAATGTACTTTAAGATACTAAAGATGGTTATACAAAAATCAAAAGCATTGTATTTTGAGCAAGAAATTGATAATGAAGACTATTTGGAATATTACTAGAAGGGAGTCAAGGAAAATCATAAGAAATTTTGAAGAACTCATAATTAAACATGAAGGAAATATAGTACATGATCCTGGAAACATAGCCAATATTTTCAAGAACCACTTCTTGGCAGGTTCAGAACAAATAGGATGCAAGGGGTCTGTTAATGAAGTTCTGGGTCATATGCAAAACTCATGCAGGTAAAATTCATATTAGATCTGTAATGGCATCTGAAATAAAGAACAATTATCTTCCTCTAGAATCCATATTCCACTTGCACAGATAATATCTCAATTAATTTACTAAAACAGAGCTGTGTTTTTATTAGTGATTACTTAGCCACATTTTCAATGTGTCCTAACAACAAGGAACTTTGCCTGACAGACTCAAATATGCTCTTGTAAAATCTCCTTTTTAAGAAAGGTGACAAAACCAAAGTCACAAATTACAGATCAGTTTCCTTTCTAGTTGCTTTTTTAAAAATTCTGGAAAAGCTCGTGTATATGAAAATTTTGTAAGATATAGATAAATATAACATTCTCAGCAAAAGGCAGTTGCCGAAAGGGTCTGTCAACCAAACAAGCAATCTATGCTTTCACAAAGAAAGTTTTGGATTGAATTAAAGACAAAATTGTAACAATAGAATTATTTTGTGAATTGTCAGAAGCCTTTGATACTGTGAACCACCAAATCCTATCACAGAAAGCAGACCTATTAGGAATAAATAGTGTAGCAAGTAAGTGGTTAGAATCGTACCTCATAGAGAGAAAGCAGAAAGTAGTAGTAGATAGTACTGATGAGATTCATAGTGGCCCAGTTTCATCTAATTAGAGAACCATTCAATGTGGAGTTCCCAAAGGATCCATTCTTGGTCCTTTACTGTTCTTCATATTTACAAATGATCTATCTCAATGTACAAAGCTACAGTGCTTTTTTGCCATTTTTGCAGGTGACACCAACATTATGATTGATGTGAAGATCTTCAAGGATCTATTAAGAATGTTATTATTGATTTCATGAAATTTGTTTAGCATCAATGGACCCTCATTGAACTTTAATAAGACTAATTATATTCATTTCACTGTAACTGCTGAAACTAAGGACACGTTAATTGTCAAGTGTGGCACAAAGTCAATAGAAAGAGTTGAAACAGTGACGTTTTAAGGTGTTGTAATTGACTGCAGAGTACACTGGTCATATCATATAACAAATCTTCAGAAGAGACTCAGCTTACTGATTTTTGCCCTACACAATCTGTCCAAGAGGGGAAATATAGACACAATGAAAGTAGGTTACTGTGGATATCACCTTTCTCTTATAACATATGGTGTTATATTTTGGGGAAACCAAACACTAGCAAAGAAAGTACCCATGACCCAAAAATGTGTTGTAAGAATAATAAGTGGCCTAAACTCTAGATGTAGTTGTAGAAACCTTTTCTGGAAACTAAAAATTCTTACTTTTACTTCCCAAAACATATTTTGTCTTATGTGTTACATCAGCAAAAATACCAAGTTTTATGAAAGAAATAGTGAATACCATGGATATGACACTAGGAGAAAGCATGATTTCCACAATGATAGTAAAAACCTGACTATGGTGCAAAAGAGTGTGCAGCTCTCTGGTGCAAAACTTTTTAATGCTCTCCCTCCACATATTAAAAGCAAATTTTATAATCATCCTCTTTAAGGGAGCATCTGAAGACATATGTGAAGACATTAAATGTTTTTGCTTTTTCATGAGCTACTGACTTTACTTTTCCTCAGTTCCTCTCTTAATAAACTTAAGAAGCCACTGTTTTAGAATTCTCTTGCAGTTGTGTCTGCACAACATGTTAGTGAGGTGAGACAGTGTAAACTCTCCTGTGTTTTGGCAAGCGAAGCAAATTTTGACATAGCAGCCAGAGAAATTTGTAGGTTTTACTCAAAATTCGCCACTCATGACATTTCTCTGGAAGTTACATTTGGTTAACAAGCAAGGCAAAAATAAATCATTGCAGTTTCAGATGAATTCTTTTGAGATACTAACAATGGTCAACATGGAAGTGTGGGCATGGAGGGGCCACATTTAACATTTACAAAAAATGTGATTGTAGGCTTCAGTTTAGAATAGCACTTCCACTCCAGTGCACAGCATCTCCCCTACAGTGCTGTGAGTGACCCCCAACCACTGTTGCTCTCCCCATGCTTCCCCAGCTGACTGCACATTTAACAGCCATGGCATTTTGCGCAAACTGTAATACAAGGATTCTGGAGGACTGGAGTAACAGAACATCTTAAAAAGTCAAAATTTCTTGGTCATATTTCATCAGAAGGATGAATACCTGACCAAAGTAAGATTACAGCACTATGAAACTTCCCTAAATCTGTTGTAAGAAGCAATTGGAATCATTCATGGGATATTGTAGCTTTTTAGGCCGAACATCTGTTCAGGAACAAGCTCTGAACAGTGAAGCACTACACCAACTGTTTAAGATTAAGACGCATATGGCATGGAAATGGACAGCAGAAAGCCATTTAGGTTTTGATGCAGTTAAACTAGAATAGAGTGAACCCAAGATGTTATACCACCTGATTTTAAGGCTTGATTTTGGATTAACAATGGAAGTCTTGTGTATTGGTTTAGGACTTCATTTGCTTCAAATCTAAATTATTAATGGCTGACACAAATTTTGCATGATAATATTTGCAAGTGGAGCTTTAACAGGTTGTGAGAAGTTATATTCCATTAGCTAACTATAGCCTAGGAATTCAAGAGATTTAATTTTTATTTAGCAGTGACCGGACAAAAATATACAGTAACCAAAAAGTACTATGTTCTCTACTCAGCTGCAAGTTTCTGCATCTATGTTTTTCATGATATGCTTTGTCTCTGCAGGAGTATAGTTTTGAAGCAATTTACACTAATTTAGAAGAGAATATAACTGCAGATGCCTTATCATGTTTACCATCAGGCTTGGAGTAATTGCCTCTATATAATGAAACAAATACAAATGTAAACATTTGTTGATGAGCTAAATCCAAGAAGCAGGTTGGCCTGGCCTAAAGTAAAAGAAACACTGAAAAATGAACCAAATGACAACTGTAAAACACATTATACTCTCAACTAAGGTGTATTGATTTATAGGAGAAGAGGTTTAAAATACCGCTACAGTTGTAAAGTTCTTTTATTATCATACGACTGGTTTCAGGCTCTTATATGCTCATCTTCAGGTGCTTTAACTTGCTTGCTCTGGCACTTGTATGCAGTACACCGCACCTCATACATGCCACTGCAGCACTTGGGGGTCACAGCACCAAGTTAAGGCACCTAAAGATGGGCATATAAGAGCCTGAAACTGCCTGTGTGATAATAAAGCAACTTTACGACTGTAGTGGTATTTTCAACCTCTGGTATAATGCTCAGTTGTGGATGTTCCTCCAACAGGATTGTTTCTTATAGGAAAAGACCTGACACACTTGGCCTGGAGCAATTATTTGGTTGTTGTTCTGAGTTGAATCTCCAAGTTGTTGATTGCTAAATTGCAAATTACCTGATATTACTGTGGATGAAATACAGAGTTAGTTAGAAAGTCATGCTCTCAGTCCATTTGTACTGCAGATTCAGCTTGGATCACTGGTGTTGTCACAAGGAAAAGAAGCTTGGAACATGTATTCTTTCAACAACATCAGTTAAAGAAGCTCTAAAAATTGACTAGTTCAGATCAACTCGAGAACCATAAAAAAGATCAACTACTTTACTGTTCTGAATGGTTGACTATCATTTAAGTTCAGAGATATAGTGCTCTGAAATGGCTAGCTGTTTGTTACAGTGGTGAGTAAATTTTATTTACTGTAATAAAGGCTGAAAATAGATGGGGATGGTTCATGCTCACTACATCCATAGCAATTTGTAGGCTACACATGTCTTTTGGATGGTGTTAAATGGAGAGCAACTCATGCAGAGAGCTTTGGTGAATGAGAAGTTCCCAAGCTCTAGGTTGATCACTGCTGCCAGTTCTGTACAACCATAAAATGTAAGGCATGCTTCAGCAAGCACTATTTGGCATGACAGTGGAAAGCTGTGCATACTTAAGAGTGAAGATCTTGGCTTAACTGCTCACATTTTGAGTGTGGTACAAATTTCCAAAAGAAACTTCTCAAACTTAAGGTGTAATACATATCACTGAGGTTTCCTTCTGTTGAGGCAAAACCATTTTTTGTGAGAAACCTCTGAGTATCTAATGTACACCAGTTCTATAAGGCATACCAATGCAAGTGGTGTGCTGTCTGCATGGACTTTTATAGCCCTACTTGCTCATAGGAACACTATGATGTCCATGAAATCCCCCCAAAAATTGAATCCTTTGGCCTTTATGGTCCATCAGGCAGTAAAACTTCAATTCTGTACAGGGAAGATCTGGAACAGGCATTTTGAAAAATAAAAGTAATGTACTGCAATAAGGCATGCCCAGTGTGTCAGAATGTATTTAGTGTGACTAAAAGAGAATATATTACACTTCTATTTATATAACTTGACCTTGAAAGTTTGGCTGGATCCCTAAAATCCATTGCGAGATTGTACAATGGATTATATTTATAGAAACAGCAACATCACAGCAAACCACTAGCCTTTGAAACCAAACGGATTGAAGCTGTACATCATTGTAATGGAACTACACCACAGCTTTAATCACAGCAAGGGGATGACAACATACATGTGGAATGTGAATAGGTTCAGAATACGTGGAGAAATTGAAATTTTTAGCACAGGGAAGACCTCAGTGTTTGTGACTACAGGAAACATATTTTAAACCTACTGATGTCTATGAGCTCACAAGAAAAAGAACTTATGGGGCACAGGGCTATATGCAGGGTAGCTATCCATGCAAAAGACACTTATCACACCACTCTTGGCCCTCTCTTAACAAATTTTCAAGTAATATGTCACTTATTTTGTACCAAATTCAGCTCTGTGTAATGAGGCGCTCTCTGACCTGATGTTTTATTTCTGCAAACACTCCTACTTGAAGAGGATTTTAATGCCCTCAGAGGACACGTCGTTGATTGATACAGTGTTTCAGAAGACATATATCTTCTAAATACTGGTGATATCATTCACTTTAGCACTTTAAAGGGCCAATTCTCCACCACTGATGTTGCATTTTGCTTTCCTGCCATTGTAGATACTGTGCCGTGGGAAGTGTTCAGTGGCTTGTATCCAGAACTCTTCAGTATGATACAGTATGCATTGATCCCAAGGCCATCAGGCTGACTTCAGAAACATGCCCCACTATGGAAAACTAAGTGTTAGTTTACAATTAGAGTCAGTTGCACAACTTTCAGTAGGTTCAAATGCCAACCATTTACTGAGAATGTGGCAGCCTAGCAGCCTAGAATTGTGGAAATTACTTAGTCACTTCCAGTCTGAGTTCATTAGATATTGTGCAACCCTTAACAACCTCATCCTTCTTGAGGCTGCAGTACAACAGTCTTTCTCATGCAGACATAAACTAATAGGTATATCCTTTGATGTACTACTGGGCAACGTAACATTCTTAGGCGGCTCCCCTCTGCTATAAACAAACTGGATTGTATTTGGGAGGATAAGGCTCCAGTCACCATCCAGCCATACTGACTTAGGTTTTCCACGGTTTCCCTAAATTACTTCAGGTTAATGTTGGGGTGGTTTCCACTATAAGGCCATGGCTGACAACTTGTCAGTCCTTGTCAAGTTAAACTTTTAATTACACAGCTGCATGTATATAAGAGTAGTGCTTAATCATTCTTAAACTGTAATACAATGATATATCCTTGTAAAAATGATCCATGCTTGAATAAAACTACTACTACTACTACTACTACTACTACCACTACCACCACCACTACTGCCACACCACTAACATGTTTTTTTCTCACTGTATGATAACGTTTTTGTAATTTTATCCACAGTCATTTCTTTTAATGTGCCACTAAGTACCCATAAGCTTCACACACACACACACACACACACACACACACACACACACACAGACACACACACACACACGAAGTACTATTACTACTACTGTTGGGACTTCTGGTGATGTCTACCCGTATTGATATGGGACTTCCTTTCCAGATATTTTTTGGGTATCTAATCAGTGGAGTCATGTCAGAGTGATTCGAGCTGAGGAATGATATTCCTCAGTGATCTGTTTTAATCATGACTGTAATCACTAGTACTATATACATATTTAACTCTCCCATTCAATGTTCATTGCTAAAGGGTGACTTTGCTATATTCTGCTACTCATCTACATCTACATCTACATTGATACTCCGCAAGCCACCCAACGGTGTGTGGCGGAGGGCACTTTACGTGCCACTGTCATTACCTCCCTTTCCTGTTCCAGTCGCGTATGGTTCGCGGGAAGAACGACTGTCTGAAAGCCTCCGTGCGCGCTCTAATCTCTCTAATTTTACATTCGTGATCTCCTCGGGAAGTATAAGTAGGGGGAAGCAATATATTCGATACCTCATCCAGAAACGCACCCTCTCGAAACCTGGCGAGCAAGCTACACCGCGATGCAGAGCGCCTCTCTTGCAGAGTCTGCCACTTGAGTTTGCTAAACATCTCCGTAACGCTATCACGCTTACCAAATAACCCTGTGACGAAACGCGCCGCTCTTCTTTGGATCTTCTCTATCTCCTCCGTCAACCCGACCTGGTACGGATCCCACACTGATGAGCAATACTCAAGTATAGGTCGAACGAGTGTTTTGTAAGCCACCTCCTTTGTTGATGGACTACATTTTCTAAGCACTCTCCCAATGAATCTCAACCTGGTACCCGCCTTACCAACAATTAGTTTTATATGATCATTCCACTTCAAATCGTTCCGTACGCATACTCCCAGATATTTTACAGAAGTAACTGCTACCAGTGTTTGTTCCGCTATCATATAATCATACAATAAAGGATCCTTCTTTCTATGTATTCGCAATACATTACATTTGTCTATGTTAAGGGTCAGTTGCCACTCCCTGCACCAAGTGCCTATCCGCTGCAGATCTTCCTGTATTTCGCTACAATTTTCTAATGCAGCAACTTCTCTGTATACTACAGCATCATCCGCGAAAAGCCGCATGGAACTTCCGACACTATCTACTAAGTCATTTATATATATTGTGAAAAGCAATGGTCCCATAACACTCCCCTGTGGCACGCCAGAGGTTACTTTAACGTCTGTAGACGTCTCTCCATTGATAACAACATGCTGTGTTCTGTTTGCTAAAAACTCTTCAATCCAGCCACACAGCTGGTCTGATATTCCGTAGGCTCTTACTTTGTTTATCAGGCGACAGTGCGGAACTGTATCGAACGCCTTCCGGAAGTCAAGAAAAATAGCATCTACCTGGGAGCCTGTATCTAATATTTTCTGGGTCTCATGAACAAATAAGGCGAGTTGGGTCTCACACGATCGCTGTTTCCGGAATCCATGTTGATTCCTACATAGTAGATTCTGGGTTTCCAGAAATGACATGATACGCGAGCAAAAAACATGTTCTAAAATTCTACAAGAGATCGACGTAAGAGATATAGGTCTATAGTTTTGCGCATCTGCTCGACGACCCTTCTTGAAGACTGGGACTATCTGTGCTCTTTTCCAATCATTTGGAACCCTCCGTTCCTCTAGAGACTTGCGGTACACGGCTGTTAGAAGGGGGGCTAGTTCTTTCGCGTACTCTGTGTAGAATCGAATTGGTATCCCGTCAGGTCCAGTGGACTTTCCTCTATTGAGTGATTCCAGTTGCTTTTCTATTCCTTGGACACTTATTTCGATGTCAGCCATTTTTTCGTTTGTGCGAGGATTTAGAGAAGGAACTGCAGTGCGGTCTTCCTCTGTGAAACAGCTTTGGAAAAAGGTGTTTAGTATTTCAGCTTTACGCGAGTCATCCTCTGTTTCAATGCCATCATCATCCCGTAGTGTCTGGATATGCTGTTTCGAGCCACTTACTGATTTAACGTAAGACCAGAACTTCCTAGGATTTTCTGTCAATTCGGTACATAGAATTTTACTTTCGAATTCAATGAACGCTTCACGCATAGCCCTCCTTACGCTAACTTTGACATCGTTTAGCTTCTGTTTGTCTGAGAGGTTTTGGCTGCGTTTAAACTTGGAGTGGAGCTCTCTTTGCTTTCGCAGTAGTTTCCTAACTTTGTTGTTGTACCACGGTGGGTTTTTCCCGTCCCTCACAGTTTTACTCGGCACGTACCTGTCTAAAACGCATTTTACGATTGCCTTGAACTTTTTCCATAAACACTCAACATTGTCAGTGTCGGAACAGAAATTTTCGTTTTGATCTGTTAGGTAGTCTGAAATCTGCCTTCTATTACTCTTGCTAAACAGATAAACCTTCCTCCCTTTTTTTATATTCCTATTAACTTCCATATTCAGGGATGCTGCAACGGCCTTATGATCACTGATTCCCTGCTCTGTACATACAGATTCGAAAAGTTCGGGTCTGTTTGTTATCAGTAGGTCCAATATGTTATCTCCACGAGTCGGTTCTCTGTTTAATTGCTCGAGGTAATTTTCGGATAGTGCACTCAGTATAATGTCACTCGATGCTCTGTCCCTACCACCCGTCCTAAACATCTGAGTGTCCCAGTCTATATCTGGTAAATTGAAATCTCCACCTAAGACTATAACATGCTGAGAAAATTTATGTGAAATGTATTCCAAATTTTCTCTCAGTTGTTCTGCCACTAATGCTGCTGAGTCGGGAGGTCGGTAAAAGGAGCCAATTATTAACCTAGTTCGGTTGTTTAGTGTAACCTCCACCCATAATAATTCACAGGAACTATCCACTTCTACTTCACTACAGGATAAACTACTACTAACAGCGATGAACACTCCACCACCGGTTGCATGCAATCTATCCTTTCTAAACACCGTCTGTACCTTTGTAAAAATTTCGGCAGAATTTATCTCTGGCTTAAGCCAGCTTTCTGTACCTATAACGATTTCAGCTTCGGTGCTTTCTATCAGCGCTTGAAGTTCCGGTACTTTACCAACGCAGCTTCGACAGTTGACAATTAGAATACCGATTGCTGCTTGTTCCCCGCATGTCATGACTTTGCCCCGCACCCGTTGAGGCTGTTGCCCTTTCTGTACTTGCCCAAGGCCATCTAACCTAAAAAACCGCCCAGCCCACGCCACACAACCCCTGCTACCCGTGTAGCCGCTTGTTGCGTGTAGTGGACTCCTGACCTATCCAGCGGAACCCGAAACCCCACCACCCTATGGCGCAAGTCGAGGAATCTGCAGCCCACACGGTCGCAGAACCGTCTCAGCCTCTGATTCAGACCCTCCACTCGGCTCTGTACCAAAGGTCCGCAGTCAGTCCTGTCGACGATGCTGCAGATGGTGAGCTCTGCTTTCATCCCGCTAGCGAGACTGGCAGTCTTCACCAAATCAGATAGCCGCCGGAAGCCAGAGAGGATTTCCTCCGATCCATAGCGACACACATCATTGGTGCCGACATGAGCGACCACCTGCAGATGGGTGCACCCTGTACCCTTCATGGCATCCGGAAGGACCCTTTCCACATCTGGAATGACTCCCCCCGGTATGCACACGGAGTGCACATTGGTTTTCTTCCCCTCTCTTGCTGCCATTTCCCTAAGGGGCCCCATTACGCGCCTTCAATCTTGCAGCAGCTGCTCTTCAGTTGCAGCTGACAATAAGACAATCTCAGTTGTTCATTATGGTTTCTGAATCTCACTCACAGTGGTTTACATGGTTACTGAACCTGAATTATTTAAATGCTTTACAGTACTGAATATATTGAAGAGCATCAAACTGATCATGAGAAACAGACCAAACAAGACTGCTGCAGATTTACAAGGCTTTTGTGTGGTTCCACCTCAAGTTTGAATGCACAGTTTATGGCTCGGCTGGGACTTCATATCTTAAAATTTTTGAAGCCATACACAATGAGGGTATTGGGCTAGCAACAGGAGCATGTAATAATAGTAGTAATAGTAGTATGATTCCCAGCATCTGTGTCAAGGCTGGTAATCTACCACTTGCCATCCAGCAGCAGATCCTCATGGTATTTCATTTTTACAGCCTACCAGTACTCTTGACTCCACAGTAACCAGTAGTGCATACTGTTGCTTGATTTCCAATGTAGCAAACATTCTTAAAGCAACCATTAGCAATGACATCATTTAGGTTATTCACTAACCATAAGAACATAGTCAGTTTATTCTATATTTAATGGAGGATGGAGTCATTTACCACCATTGTTAATATGAAAACCCACAATTATTTTACATTTATTAGAGTACAGGATGAATTGTACTTTGACTAAATTTTTATATTCATGTTTTATTGTATTTTATCTGAGTACTGCAACAATGTTGTAGTTTCCTCTGAAGGGTCTAAGAAGTGTGTGCTATTTCCTAATAAATTCTCAAGATTTCATAACCTAATGAATTGATGGTGTTCAAACTTGCAGTTAAGTCCCATAGTGCTCAGAGCCATTTTGTTCAAAGTTGAATTGTATGTGATTTTTGGGATACTGGAGCAAATGAGATGTCATCATGCTACTAGATTCCTCATCTTCTCTGATTTTCAAAGTATCTTCAGGTTATCCATCCATCATGTGTGCTGAAGCAGACAATCAAGTACTGACAAAGGCAGAAGGAGGTGGTATCATTCTGCTGGGTACCAGGGCACCAATGAATTCAGGGAAATGAATCAGCAAATGTAGCAGTTAAGGATATCTGCATTACAAATACAATAGCACAATATACTGTCTCACAATACATAGAGTCATCTTGCTATTGAGGCACAGGATTGTGTTTAACTGCAACATAGAGTGGAAAGGGTTCAGTAATAATAAGTTGCAGTTGTTGAAACAAATGATACAGCCACAGTGACCCTCCCACTTTCTGCCCTCTGAGGTGGGAAGAAGTAACTTTAATACATTTTTGGGTAGAGCCCTGTTGTGTGATGAATGGGTTCCTCCTCCAAATGAGAGGACAAGATGCGTGCAATATTTGTGGTATACAGATATTTGTTTGCAATATTTGAACAGAATGTGTTTTATACATGCTAGCTGATCCGCCCTTTATTTAAGGAGTTAATGAAACATATACCACCTATGCTCGAACAGTCCACAGGTATACTGCTGGTTTATAGTGTCCAACGGGCACAATATTTAGGTGATTAGACATGTCGCATGGCTGTGGCTAAGCCATGTCTCCGCAATATCCTTTCTTTCAGGAGTGCTAGTTCTGCACATTTTGCAGGAGAGCTTCTGTTAAGTTTGGAAGGTAGGAGATGAGGTACTGGTGGAAGTAAAGCTGTGAGGACGGGGTGTGAGTCATGCTTGGGTAGCTCAGTTGGTAGAGCACTTGCCCGCGAAAGGCAAAGGTCCCGAGTTCAAGTCTCGGCCCGGCACACAGTTTTGATCTGCCAGGAAGTTTCATGTTGCCATCGTCAGGTGTGCTGACGAACTGAGCTCCTGAGGGTGGGCAGCCGATTTAAATCCCCTCCCCCCATGGGCCGCTCTCGTCGCCGTCCGCGCCTCAAGCCGGTGGTCACGAAGACGTGCGCATCAGAATCTGTCGTAGCGTCGATGTGCTTGCTACGTCTGCCCAGGTCACCAGTTCATACTTCTTGCTGAGAGTCTTCTTAATTATATTCAATGCCAGGTCCCAAGCCTTGCTGTTATTGTAACTGCAATCTCGCTTGATAAGATCTTCCCTGGTGCGAATTTCAATAGCCTCCCTTATAACACTGTCGCAATATTTAGAGGTCTGAGCCAGGATCTTGGTACACTCTTAATCCATCTGGTGTTTCTCGGACAAACAGTGCTCTGCTACCGCTGACTTATTAGGATATTTCAGTCGAGTGGTTCTTTGATGTTCTCGGCAACGATCTTCGATGGTGCATACTGTCTGTCCGATATAAGTCTTCCCACACTCACAGGGAATTTGATATATGCCGGCCTTCCTCAAACCAAGGTCATCTTTCACACTTCTCAGTAATGACCGTGTTTTATTGGGTGGGCAAAAGATGGTTTTAACTTGGTGTTTCTTTAATATACGGCCGATTTTCCCCGATAGCGTGCCATTGTATAGAATAAAGGCAGTGGCTACCTCTTCTTCCCTGACTTCATCTGTCTCCGCAGGTTGTTCTGTAGTGGTGGGATGGAGAGCGCGTCTAATCTGCCACTCTGAGTACCCATTTTTTTGGGACATGGTTTTGAGGTGTTCCAATTCCTGGGGCAGATTCTCTGCATCTGAGATGCTGCGCGCCCTGTGTACTAGCGTTATTAGTACTCCATTCCTCTGACAAGGGTGGTGGCAGCTGTCTGCATGCAGGTACAAGTCAGTGTGCATTTTCTTCCTGTACACACCATGGCTCAGGGTACCATCAGGTCTTCTCTTGACCATGACGTCCAGGAATGGTAATCTTCCTTCTGCTTCAGTCTCCATAGCGAATTTGATGTTTGGATGTATGGAGTTTAGGTGTGTAAGGAAATCCAGGAGCTTGTCCCTACCATGGGGCCAGATGATGAATGTGTCATCGACATAACAGAAGAAACAAGTAGGTTTCCAATTGGATGACACCAAGGCTTCCTCCTCGAAGTACTCCATGTACAAATTCGTGACCACCGGCGAGAGTGGGCTGCCCATTGCAACTCCATCCATTTGCTCATAGTATTCCCCATTAAACAGAAAATACATTGAGGTCAAGACATGCCTAAAGAGTTCGGTGGTCTTCTTGTAAAATTTCTGCCCAATAAGCTCGACTGATTCCCTGGTGAATAGTGAAACCACGTCGAAGCTCGCTAGGTTATCAGTGTCTTTCAGTCTGAAGTTGTCGAGACGTTTCATGAAATCCACAGAATTACAGATATGGTGAGGGCATTTACCTACATAGGGGCTAAGTAATTCAGCCAGATATTTTGCCACCAAGTAAGTAGGTGCCCTAATGTTGCTGACAATCAGGCACATAGGTACCCCATCTTTGTGGTTCTTAGGGAGTCGATAAAGTCTTGGTGGTACAGGTCCTTGAGGTGACAATTTCTTGGCATCCCCATCTGGTAGATCCGCGTCCTTGAGTAGAGCCCTGGTCTTGTTCTCCACCTTCCTGGTGGGGTCAGTGTTGATCTTCCTATAGGAGTCGTCATCTAGCAGGTGCTGCATCTTCTCAATGTAGTCCTTATGGGAAAGAACAACAGTGGCATTGCCTTTTGTCAGGAGGTAAGATAACAATCTCAGAGCACTCTCTTAGGTCCCAAATGACCACCCTCTCTCTACTGGTAATGTTAGTCTTCATAGGTTTAGTTCTGGTCAGAGCCTGGCAGGTTTCCTGATGCACTTCTTCTGCTGCTACAGATGGTAATCGCAGCTGCAACCTGTTCCACTGCACTGACGATGTCCATGACCGGCGTGAACCTAGGGGTGGGAGCAAAGCTGAGTCCCTTCTCCAGAACCGAAACCGCCTCATGATTCAGGCCATGTCAGTGTTGCATGGTGCCTCCAGTGATGGTTTATCCGAGAGACGTGAGAATTTTGAAATCTGATGTCCAGTGGCCTTTTTATGTGCAGAATCAGCTGTCGTCCAGGTAACACCATCCACCCAGTCCCAGGTCCATGAATTAAATTGATTGGCCAGTTTAAGATGAAGTTTAAATAGTTCCTGGGAGTTGTATTCAAGGCTGCAATGAGTAAAGTGCACCCTCTCACGTACCAAGGCAAGGCTGGCCCGTCTCTTGGCTGCTGGTAATGTTAGTCTTCATAGGTTTAGTTCTGGTCAGAGCCTGGCAGGTTTCCTGATGCACTTCTTCTGCTGCTACAGATGGTAATCGCGGCTGCTGCAGAATCGATGTGATGTCTGATCGCCGAAATATTGTGCCCGTTGGACACTATGAACCAGCAGTATACCCGTGGGCTGTTGGAGCAACAAATACGCCGGGAGAAACTGAAGAATCACATATACCACCTATGTTTCTTGATTCTGTGTATCACCTGATGTTCATAGTTATTAGGTTGCAAATTTTAATCTGTTTTCAGACTGACTAACTCATTCTTTTTCACTCCATTGATCAACCAATAGTAGTCCCCTGTTCAATTATTTTAGCTACTGTATAGTTATAAAACATGTATTATAACACAGGATTTCATAAAATGACTGTAGACTGTGTCTTATGTCTTTTGTGAGTCGGTGTGAAAGTATTAGTGAATGAGACTGTGAATGAAAAAGATTGGACCACATTTTCATTCTATAATTCACCATTTATAACGCAATTTTAAACATATTAACCATATTATAAATTATTTTAGTAAGGGCACTGATGATATTAATGTTGAGTGCACTATAAATTCAACACAGCACTCCACCAATATGCACTGCCTGACAAGAAAAATGAAGCACCTAGGAGACACAGCTGGATGTCAATGTAACTTTGTAAACATACACACAATCAGTGAGTACGTAGATGATTAGAGTTACGATTCTCTGTGACAGGTAGAATGGCCACCATTGTGCTGTTGCCCCTGTTTAGTGTTGCCACCAGACCTGGTGGGGTATTTAAGGGAAGTTGTGTGATTACTGTGAAGAACATGGGGATGCCACGTGTTTTGTGAAACAGTGTTATCGGCACCTGACAGAGTTTGAAAGGGACCTCTCTGAGGATCTCCATTTTGCTGGCTGGTTTAATCAGCAAAATCCAGATTTGTGGGACATTTGGATGTGACAGTGGCCCAGTGCTGGATTGCATGGGAATATGAGGGCAGCATAGTCATTGTCAATGTTCCTGTTATTCACATCTGACCACCATAACGAGCACATTGTGATCCCTTCACATCTGTATCTGTCATCTAAGAACAAGTAATGTACTTTCCACAACATTCTGTGTCATCCTGAACCACTGGCCAGAGGTTATCAACAGCTGGAACAAGTAATTCCATCCATGCATAGGCTGCTGTTAACACCACAACACAGTTGCTGCATTTGGGATAGTATTGTGACCAGGAAAGTATGGACTACTAATGAAAGGCGATGAATCCTAGTTTTGCACTAACCCAGATGACAATGTTCCGTGACTGTGGTGACATCCTGGAAAGAGGTCATATTCTTCTAGTGTTTTGGAGAAGCACAGAGGTATTACTCTTGGTTTTGTGATGTGAGGAGCCATCTGGTATAAGTTCAGGTCATGTATTGTTGTGATTGAGGGAACTCTGATGGCACAACAGTACATCATGGACATCCACCATCCTCATGTGTTATGTCCGATGCAACAGTATTATGTTGGTATTATGGTGTCATCTTTCAACAGGACAATGCTCAACCACATGTGGAAAGTGTCTCTATGTGCTGTCTGTGTGATACGGTAGTCCTCCCATGGCCAATGAGATTCCCAGATGTGTCCTCGATAGAACATGTACAGGGCTAACTTGAATGCAACTCTGTCCAGAATATCAAGGACCAGTTACAAAAGTTGTAGCTTACCTCAGGAAGGTTTACAATGGCATTATGACTCCCTTCTCAGCTGTATCAGTGCATGTATCCATGGAAGAGGTGGTGCAGTGTCATCCTGATTAAGTCAGTTTATGCTGCCAAGTACTTTGCAAATTTGTCTTGATGTTTTAATCACTGAAATAACACCAAAGACACTCAGAACTCATGAAGTTTCATTATGTTCCCTTCTCCCCTTCTCAGTGCTTAATTTTTTGTCAGGTAATGTAGTTTAAGGGGCTTGAGACAAAATATAGACTGATCAGTCATTTACTCTGTCTTAGTAATGATGTGCTTAGGAGAGTTTGTTCCAATAAGTCAGAATTTTTAACTGTACTTACATGCATTTAAATGTACTTATATGCATCAATTTATTTGCGTCATTCAGTCAAATTTCTGAGAGTATAAATGCCACAGAATGTGGATGGATGGATGGATGGAGTGGTCTTCAGCACCCACTCAGTAACAGATTGAGACGGGTGTCAAGAAAAGACTCAGAATAGTAAGATGAAACAGAATGTAAAACACAGGTAACAAGCTTGGAAAAATATGTGCCTACCCACGCTGAAGCGTGGGATGAAGCATGCCGTCAGCAGTTAAATGTGGACAACACAGGAAGAAAGTGATAGAGGGAGCTAAAACAATATAACAGATGGAAGTGGCTGGCTGACCGCAAGGAATAAAGGGAGCAGCCAGCCACTTTGTAATACACTAAAACCTCCAGCCTAAAAGTTTAGGCCAGAGTCCAGACACATCACAAAACTTTAAAATCCTAGACACACATTTCTCACCATTAGCTAAATCACAGGGCAGATCCCCATCAACTTGTGCTTCTGCCCTTGCATCACGGTATAAAATGCAGTCTGTTAAAATGTGGCGGACAGAGATGTGCACACCACAAGCATCACAAAACAGGAGATCCTCCCACCGTAATAGAAAGCTATATGTGAGGGGACAGTGCCCAATCCAAAGATGCAAGAGGGTCACTCCTTCCTGCCTGAGCAACCGGAAGGAGGAACGCCACAGCCAAGTTGTTGACTTCACCAACTGCAGTTTATTGGCCATCACTGCCAGTCATTCTTCCTCCCACAACTCCATGCACTTCTTGTGGAGTGCAGAAATGACAGAGTGCAAGGGAATAGGACACTGGACCACATCCTGCTCTCTGCAGGCCTTCTTGGCAGCCCGATTGGCCTGTTCATTGCCCCATATTCCAACATGACTAGGCACCTAGAAGAAGGACATCTCCTTACCCCATCATTGGAGCAAGTACAGTTGGTCATATATCAGCTGGAGCATCTCCTCAGTTGAGTACAGATTCTGCAATGATTGTAAGGCTCTAAGAGAACTGGAGCAGAGGAGAAATTGATTGCCCTGAACACGATTCATCTGCTCCAGTGCCTTCAGGATCATGTGGAGCTCCGCTGCGAAAACGGTATATTCATCAGGGAGGCAAACCTGGGTAACATGATCAGGGAACACTACATAACAGCCAATGAAATTCTCCTGTTTGGAGCCATCAGTGTAAATGATGGTAAAACAGTGATGCACATCTAAAATGTTAAAAAACACAGATTGGAATGTAAAATCTGGTGTACTATCTTTCTCAAAATTAGTCAAATGTAAAATAAGTCTGGGTTTCTGGAGGAGCCAAGGTGGAAATCTGCTCCAACCACCATGGAAAACATGAAGACCTGCCATATCCATCACAGAGAGGCAATCCTGTGCTCAAATCCCGTAGGGCCATGTCACTCATTGCCAGTTATGAAATAGTCATTTCAGAGCAAGCTGAGCAATGATATGGTATGCAGGTGTGTATGGTGAGCAAAAGTTTTATATGCCTAGAGCACTGTAAGTAGCTGCTGCCACAGAGGCTTGGTATGGGGCTAGTTCTGAATGCCCCAGTGGCCAACCGAAGCCCTTTATGGTGCACAAAGTTCAACATCTTTAAGTAAGAAGGCTTCGCAGACCCATACACAATGCACCCATAATCGAGCCGAGATTGCACAAACGCCCTGTAAAACTGGAAAAGACAAGTCCTGTCAGCCCCCCATGTACTATGGCTAAGATATTTTAAAATACTTAAAGCCTTAAGTGACCGTAGTTACAGGTCCTTAAGATGATGTAACCATGTAAGCTTCGAGTAAAAAATGAGTCCCAGAAATCTCACTGTGTCTTTAAAAGAAAGGACAGTGTCCCTCATCCTCAACTCAGGAAAGGTTAAAATTGAACGAGAAAGGTGAAAAAGAACACATATGGACTTCTTGGTGGAAAACTTAAAACCACTCTTCTGCGCCCAGTCATCCAAATGTCTAAGAGTAAGTTGCAACTGACGCATTGTCATTGCAAGGCTTGAAGAAGAGCAAAACAAAGAGAAATCGTCCACAAACAAGCAACACTGGAATGAACTTTTCACTAGGGAGGTAATGCTATTAATAGCGATGGCAAAGACAGTCACACTTAAAATGCTACCCTGAGGGACACCATTCTCCTGCTCAAAGCGGTCAGACAGGACATCACCAATTCAGTATCTCAAATATTGTGGCGAGAGGAAAGACTGAATAAAAAGAGGAAGACAACCACGAAAACCCCATTCGTGAAGCTGATCCAAGATGAGACACCTCCAAATGGTATTGTAGGCCTTCTCAATGTCAAAAAATACGCCTATAAGGTCATGACAGCATAGGAAAGCTTGTTGTATAGCCGCCTCCAGGAGGGCAAGGTTATCAAAGGTGGAACGAAACCTCCTGAATCCACTCTGAAAGCTACTAAGGAGTTGCCAGGATTCTAACATCCAGACAAGGTGGGGGTTGACCATCTGCTCCAAGGTCTTTCCCATGCAGCTAGTGAGGGCAACACTACAGTAGCTACTCGGGCTCATATGGTCTTACCCAGGTTTTAAAAAAGGAATTAAAACTGCCTCATGCCATGAGTCAGGAAAGCGACCTGACGCCAAAATGGCATTAAAAAGTGCGAGGAGGATTTCTTTGTTGCACCTTGCGAGGTGCCGTAGCATACTGTAGTGGATCCTGTCATGGCCAGGGGATGTGTCACGAGTTGCAGACAATGCAGAATCCAGCTCCCACATAGAAAATGGGCAGTTGTAAACTTCATGAGAGATGGACTGGAAGTCCAGACTACATCTCTCAGCAACCGCTCTATGGCACAGGAAACCCGTATCCTGACTGGTTGTTGCAGTAACCACGGCAAAATACGCTGCCATAGTGTGGGCACTGTCTTGCAGATCCATGTGGAGAGTGCCGTTATTCATTACAGAAGCCATGGGGCACCTCCCTCCTCTCCCAGAAATTCTCCTGATGGTCTCCCACACAATGGAACTTTTGGTGGAATGATTAATGGTGTTCAGGAACTGTTGCCACGACCTCTTCTTGCTCTCTCGAATAATGTGGCGACAATTTGCCCTCGCCACCCAAAAGGCTGCTAGATTCTCAGCAGTCAGCTGACACTGGAATCGACACAGAGCCGCACGCCTGGTCCTGATTGCAGAGCAGCATTCAGCACTCCATCAAGGGACAGGTTGCCTCTCCAAATGGCCTGTGGACTGTGTAATGGATGCTGCAGCTGCATGGTAGACCATTTTGGTAATATGATCCACCCATGCCTCAACATTCGCACAGTGTTCGAACTGGGCCAACTGGCTATAAAGTGTCCAGTCTGCCCCACTGAGCACCCATCTTGGTGGTCTCCTTTCGGGGCCCATGTCATCTGGCAGGTGAATTGAGATTGGGAAGTGATCACTGCTGTGCAAGTCAGTGACCACTTCCCATTGAGCAACAGTGGCAAGAGCAGGAGAGCAAAGTGAGAGATCAATGGCAGAGAATGACCCAGTCACTATACAGAAGTGAGTGCTCTGTCCTCCATTGAGCAAGGAGGCACACAGGATGACAGGAGAAGCCTCTCAATTGCTCTACCCCTGGGACAGGTAATTGCAGAGCCCCAAAGCACATTGTGGGCGTTAAAATCACCACAAATAATGAACGGCTGGGGAGCTGTGTAAGAAGGTCGGTGAGGGCCGCTTCATCAAGTGCATCATGTGGGGGCAAGTAAAGTGAACATACAGTCAATGGATGACGCATGTGCACAGACACAGCAATGACCTGTAAAGTCATCGTCAGCAAGGGAAGCAAGGAGTGTTAGTCCTTCCTGACGAAAATACGCAGGTCATCCTTTATGTTGAGTGTGTAGCCTCGTAGCTCAGGGGAGTATGATCGACGGAAATAAGTCTCCTGGAGACACAGACACAGTGATCTACCCTGAGAGAGTAGAAGAAGTTCCTCCACATGCGTCCTGAACCCCTGCAAGTTCCACTGATGTATGGTAGCCATCTATGACAGGGGTAGCACCTTCATCCTGTCTCTCTGATGGGGTGAGGAGACTGCAGCAGGTGGAGGGGCAGGCATGGGGCGAGATGATTGCCCCACACATGTCGTATTCCATCAGCTCTGGGGAAGAGTCAGTTGAAGCCCCACATAAAATGACATCTGCATGGTCAGATGGTTTACCACATGATTTGACCTACTGTTGCTGCTTTATAGGAGCTTTCTGCTGTTTGGTGGGCTTTGGGGGAGCAAACATGGGAGCGGTAATGGCTGTACTGGGCTTCAGAACGTTTTTTTTTCCAGAACTCATTTATGATCTGCAGTACCATGCAAAACTATTATATAATTGTGTCCAACATAGAACTTGACAAACTAATGGCGTTGCTGAAACTTTCATAAGTCAGTGATGGATATCTGACTGTCAGATGCGAGTAAAGGCTATTAGTAATCCATCCATTGGTCCTCTACCTTGATACATTATCTTCTAAAGTCATTCAGAAAGCAAACCAAAATAAGGACACAGGATATCATTATCTGCTTCACGTAGAAATGCTGAATGGTATTGCCTGAAATGACACTAGAACAAGTAAATCAAGTGGAAGACTGACTTGTAAAAGAATTGGAAGAAGAAGAGGTTGGACCCAGCTCCCATACATGTCTTCAGTGAGGAACCCCACTTTACGATGATTTATGAGGTATTTAAGAAACTGTGAACAAAACAAAATTCACACAGCATATAATAATGTGAATCTTTACCATATTCACAATATGACAACAGCATACTGTTTGTGGTATTGACAATGTTATAAACTGACATTTATTTTTAAAATGATGTATAATAAAAAAATACCATCAAATACCTGAGTATTTTATTTCCAGCATTAAACTGTAAACTGATATTGGATTGATCCAAAATGCGAAATCCTATATATTTATTGACTTTAAGCACAATTATCTTCACTGGAGTACATTTCTCAGGGCTAAACATAAATGTTTTTCTTGTGTGCAACTGTCTATTATTTTCAGACACAAATTGTCTTGTTTCCTGTCTTGTTCCCTTCAGATTGCCAGAAGTAGAAACAAACTTCTCCAGTGAGGTTTTAGCATTGTCATCACCAGTATCGAACTTATGTTCAGTAGTAGATTTCGGACCAACAGAAGATTTTTTTTGTGCAATATTACTACTGCCTTGTGTCATTAACTGCATCTGAGATACTGGTGTTTCCTTAGGAGCTTGTACAGTGTCTCTTGCTGATTTCTTGTCACGTTCTTTTTCCCTCATGTCAAAAATTGACCTTGCTTTCTCTACAATCTCCTCTGGTATTTTGTGACATTGATTTGCAGACTGCTTTGAGGAAACAATTTTTTCAATTTCTGATGCAATTTTCCACTTCCAGGGAACTGGTAACCCATTTGGTGTGTCAAAAAGAACACCTTCTTTCTGTGTATACTTTAATCTGTGGAAGTTGAAAACAGAAAAAAAGAGTTACAGTATGGCAACAAGAAATGTCATAGAGAATGGTCCATTATGTGTAATAAATATAAGCAATATTTAGAAATTGCAAAAAGATTATGTATTCTACTCATTGGTTCCTTTGATCTTTGATGTTGCTAAGTTCTCTTCATTACTGGTAGAATTAATTACACTATAAGTATTCTAGTGGAGAAATTGAGACAGAAAGTTGAAACTGGAACTTACCTGACCCCTCCTGTTTATAAGCTGTTCACTTTTGGTTTTTAACTGCATCTGCTTTTTTAAAAAAATTAAATAATAGTTCATTCAATTCAGTTATTGGTTGATCAGATTTCAGTTAATTATGACGACAATTTTAACAATTTTGCTTTATTTAGTCATATTTAAGGTAAACACTCTGGCAATGTCAAATTTACTTCCAGTAGTATATAAGACTGAAACATCTATGATTGTAGTTGCTAGCAAGTGGCAAAAGATTTCATATGCAGCCAGATAAATTTCTTAACTCTTTTGAATGAATATATTTACAAGCATTATTACCTCAATTAAATTTACACAGTTGCAAAACTATAAAATAAAATATGCATAATAGTATTGTAGGAACCCTTCCAATGCAAGGAGTTAACAGTTTATGATCACCTCCAATATAAATATTAACTGAGCTCACTCAAGGTCATGACTTTTCTCACCAAAGCACTTGCACCTTAAACACAAACAATTTTGGTGACATCCATGAATATTGGACAAAGGCACTAATTTATGACAAATAAAATATGGTGTACAGCTACAGTAAAGCCACAGTTCTGAAAGAATAATTTTACTTAAACACTGAGTAGCTTACACAAAAAAACATGAAAAATAGAGCATATTTGTTAGGGCAGAGTTGAAGCACATTACCTTTTTATAAGGATTTTTCATAAAGGTTTCCATTTCAGTTTCTATACCCTGAATATAACAAATAAGAATGTATGTTTCCATTCTGTATCAAAATTTCAAGTAAAACAAGATATACTACTGTAATCATAAAAATATTAGGGTGCAAATCTAGTATCTGAAATTTGCAGTGTTGCTTGAAAAAAGGAAAACATATTTAGTATATCAAAACAATTTACATCAGGAGTGTTACACAACATTCTAAAAGATCCAGCCTGTTGTTTTGAGATGTATCTCCACAACAGGCTATCTTAGACAGTAATATAAGATTCATAAAGTTGGTGTACTATTAATAGAGAATACATCAAGAAACACTCATTTGCTTACAAGAAATTTGGAGCAATATTCTTGTAAAACTGAAATCATAACTGATAAAGAGAACACAATAACCAGGGCTGAAATTACATCATATGTTAAATGCTGTGGCTGTAGCTATTGTTGTTACTGCATTTTTTTAATACAAGGTATTTATCCATACAATCCTTACATGGTGAGACTATATCTATGTAATTCTGGAATACTGTAGATGGTGATACAGTTGCAATCAGTGGTATATTACAATACAATCATCTAATCCTCGTGACTTCGGCTAGGCATATTTTTATTATTATTATTATTTTTTTTAATGTGAGATTGCTGATTAATATCCATGTCTAGAGATCTATATTTTTTATGTCATGTTATTTACTATCTTTTATTCTGAAAACCTTTAAACCTTTAAAAAAAAACTATCTAATTTCCAAACTTAAGAAAATGTAATTATATCCAAATGTATTTATATTACATTAATATTGTGTGTGATTAAGAATCATTCTGAATCATACTCTGTGAACTGTTGGTATAAATGTATCTTTGGTTTATTTTTACACTACGGGGAGTAATAGCAGCTTTCTCTGGTGTTTCATTTTGAAGATGTTACTTTTAATACCTGATTATGCCATTTTGAGAGCACAGCTAATTTTTGTTATTGATGACTTTACTAAATGAAGGAATTACTCCATGATATCGATAGCAAGAGGAAGATTAACATATTATCATTAAACACTTACACAACCAGGAAACTCTTGGCATACCATATACTGTTTATTTTAAGGACAATGAGCAACAACAATAGCAACTACATCATCAAAGTGAGTAATGAAACTTCCTGGCAGATTAAAAGTGTGTGCCAGACCAAGACGTGAACTCGGAACCTTTGCCTATCATGGGCTGCTCTGCCATCTGAGCAACCCAAGCATGACTCACAACCCGTTCTCACAGCTTCAATTCTGCCAGCATCTCGTCTCCTACCTCACGACGGGTCGTGAGTCTTGCTTGGATAGCTCAGATGGTAGAGCACTTGCCCACGAAAGGCAAAGTTTCCAAGTTCAAGTCTCGGTCCAAAACACAGTTTTAATCTGCCAGGAAGTTTCATATCAGCGCACACTCCACTGCAGAGTGAAAATCTCATTCTGAAGATGAGTACTGTTTTGACTATTGACTTCCTAAAATGAGCAGTGTTATCAAAAGTAATTCTAGGGACATTGGTCTGCAACTAATCTTACTCAATCCTATACCTGGAAATTTCTGTCAGAATTGTATCTGAACTTTATTTTGATCAGTTATTTAATAATATTTCAGTTATAGGCTGGACTTAGAGTTCCATTAGACACTGACCCACTAATATACATGAGGCCATAGCAAATAAATTATACAACAAATTGAACAAGAACATGGTACGCCCTTTCAGTTGGTAGTATGCAGATGGTCAAACAATATGAGTATGACATACTGGTGAATGCTCTAGCCAGAGGAATTCATGCATCAGAGAGCAGTACCCAATATGTAGGACAGTTTATATTGTTTTTTTTTTTTTTTTTTTTTGTACTTCTGTGGCTGCAAGGAGCTATGAGATGGCCTAGTAGTTGACTGCACCAATGACCATTTGGTTTCCTTAATTTCAAGTCACTTCTCACAATATTCAAAAGTGGAGGCAGACCATTTCACCCTCAGGTAAAGATGGCAGTTTGTCCACATCAAAGTGTGACATAAGAAGACAGCTCATGTTGTGAGAGGCAGTGGTGAATGTTTGAATGTTTGACGGCTCATACAGCCAGATGGCTGAGACAAGCAAGCAAAGTGAAGAATGTGAGGCATCCTGGTGCTTGAGCACTGGAAGCACTATTTTTCCAATGAGTGGAGTGAGCACACTGGCAAAGAAGGGCAAAGATGACACAATGACAGCTAAAATAGTTGAAATGAATTTTGAAATACATATATTCCACTAAATTACATTGTGTACCCTATAAACATTTTACAGAGAAACAAGTACACCAGAGGATTTGTAGCAATGGCATGAGTTCACTGCAACTTCAAGCATTACTCTAGGATTGTTATTAGGAAAGTTAATGTTGTTTTTGGTTATAACAGATTATGTAATTAATAACATTTAAACCACTGGAGCAAACTAAGCCTATCAAGCATCACTTGAAAATTGGCATTGTCAGTAAACAACACAACAAGCTCCATTTCAAAGTGTATATACAAAATTGTAGATGATTTTACTAAAAGCTAATGTGCAGATGTGCCAATACTAATTATCCTGAATAACTACATGTAATATGAAGGCAGCATGAGTTTCCCAGATCCTTATGTAATATTCCTAATGGATGAGTAACCAAAATTTATTGTTTCACAAATTGTTATAATGTTTCATGAGGTTTGTCATATGGCAAAATGGGATGCATGCATCCATGCATTAACTTTGGTCTTTAATACTGTGTTTATTTTTAAATGAGAGGTCACAAAATGACTGCAATAATTTTCTCTGTTTCATAGTATCATGTATTGATATGTAATTACTTTAAATTTGAGTGATGGTCATTATTTAAGTAACTAAATTAGATTCAGTAGAGTGTGACATCACACAAAGCATTTAATTATGACTCAAAGCACAGGCTAGGGCTTTTGTTGGTCAACAGTTCTTAAGTCAGCTTCTTTTCTCAGTGAACTTCTGTTGATGTTGGTGAGTGTGTTTTTTGTCAAGAGGCTGTTTGGCCAAGTTGAATACTATAACATTTGTGTAGGCTCTAACTTGTGTGAATTGTAACTTTTCATGGAACTTAAATTATGTGGCATGTTTTTTCAGTGAATGATTTTGTGTGACAACTCAAACTTTAATTTGGGTTACAAGATATGAAGTAACTGTGAACTATGATTATTTGCTGCCATTAATTCTGTTACTGTTGTGTGACAGACTTGTTTTTCTGTGGCGATTTTTCAAATAAAAAACTTAAGTTTATGTTGTGACCGACAATGGGAACTGTACGTTCAGAGTTTGAATGTCTCTGTTGATTTTTTGCAAATTAGTGTGCAGTTAAATGAACTTAACTTACACTTGTTTCTGTATTCAGTGTTCTGTTGACACTGCAAAATATGTAACTCTGTAAATTATTTATTGTTTAATTTAACTTTTTATTTAAGTCCAAAGTCCATGTGAAACTGCAATTCTTATACATATGAACTTAAGTAATAAACGTTTGTTGATTTAAATGTAACCCTCTGGTTTTACCTACATAATTAATCCTACAATATTCATCCAGTAATTCCCTTATTTAGTTATAGTATTTTGTTTCATGAATATGTTAATTTACTAAAAAGGGTTTAAGGATTAGATCTGTGTCCCATATATGTGCTTTAAAGCGATAGTGCATGACCAACACTTGAATATCAAAACATGTCAAGCTATCAAATAATCAGATCATGCACTGCTCACATTGGTAGCAGCATTGGTGTGCTTATAAAATGCTCTAAGGTTTTGCTTCATCCAGATTTTAAATGCCTTGCTAGTGTATATGTGATTTACCATAACCTTTTACATGGATGACTGGAAGAAAGATGATATACTGGTAATCATAGGTCAGCAAGAACCTGTACATCTGATGCTTCGTGAGAAGTTGTCAGATTATGGTGATGTGTCACCAGTGTTTCCATAGAGGCTGGTTGTGTGTCTGCTCCTATACACTCCTGTGGCCAGTCTAAAGTCTTCATTTTAGGTAGCACTGATGTTATCAGCTGCTTCATTTTAGGTAGCACTGATGTTATCAGCGGATAGATCTTGGTAATAGATGCTCCTTGTACCCACAACCGAGCCAAGATCACCAAAACCCTTCGTAAAACTGAAGTAGATAAGTTCAGTGTGCATTCCACAGCATATGGATTGGGCAGTTTATGATGTAATGCTAAATCTCTAAGATTTGGTTTCCAGTTGCACCTTTCACACTCAAAATGGTGTTTTGCAAAACTATTGAATTAAAGATACAGTAAATTCCATTGAATCAATGCACACAGGTATTTCTGTTTAGAGTTTTTTTGTACAACACTATTCTGAGAAACTAATACTGAAGAAAGGGCAGTACAAACAAAATAATTTATTAAACCCAATATACAGACAATGACATGGTATTTCATAGCTAAATCATGAAGTAGCACATAGCAGTCCTTCAATGATGGCAACTATAAATACATGAAGATTACCAAACACAAGTCCACAATTCATAGCTGTATTAATGTTTGAAAATATGTAGTATTCAGTGTGGAGCCCATAGTAGGTGATACATGGTGAGTGTGCTAAGAGAATGAATTGCAGACTTGCACACCAGGATAAAAGCCTGGTGGTAGGCTCTGTGAGTGGCTCACAAATTGTGCCTGTGGTGTTGGTGGTGAGAGGCTATGCAGCATGTTATTGTGGTGCTACCTGGAGGCCACAGGCCATATCTACATTCAAGAATTTACACCAAACTTCACCATAGCAATTTTTAAGCATAAGATAAATGGTGGTATTGGCTGTCGGCACTGTTCCAGCTATTGCAATTAAAGAAGCGTCAATAGCAAAGGATGCCTGTGATGCAGGTGTGGCCACAGCTAGTTGTAGTGTCACATCAACTACATTCCAGCAATTTCAATAATGATGAGTTAATGTTGTGATAAAGGCTAGGAGTAGAATGATGGCCTGCCACAAATTATCACCAATGGCTCCCCATAGGCTGACGTGATCCTTTATGAACTTTAGAAATCTGTTGAGGCTTCTTCCCTGCAAGCTGATGGCTACAATTTCTTCATTTTAACATTAAATTCCACAATGAGATTCTCAGCTTCACTACTTGCTTCCAGCTGAAATGGAGGTGTACATTGGCAGCATATTCCATTTCACTTGCTACAACAAACACATATCCAGAGATAGAATATTGCTTGATTGCTACAATGAATGGCAGGAAACATAAATTGGTTAGACACAGGTGCTCACATGTTGGTGGCAAGTCTGGACCTCAAGGGAAAGAGGTGGCTAAGTTCTGCACAATATAGTTTATGTGAAATTAGGAGGAATGATGTACATTCACTAGGTACAGTTTTCAGGTAGGAGCAAAGTGATTATGAGAAAATATGGAAGTTTTCCCCATATATGAGAAGGTAAAGAGTTCTGCATGATCCCAGATCTAGAAGTATAATCATCATACTGAAATTGGCATGGACAATGATTGACAGAACTCATATTAACACTGATCCATCTCATGAAAGAAGAATCAATGAGATCACTGAGGATCAATTCATGTTATAAAGTCCAGCAAGATACAGAGAAAGTACTGTGGGCAAATGTTTAAAAGTAATTCCCTGTAAGCATATTATATGTTGTGTGGTGGAACCACTGGAATAAAACAATGAGCTATATAAAACGTGGTGTTCTCTGCACAGGAGCATTGTATACCTTTGTGATATAGATAGTGAGCAAGTACTATTGGGAGGTGTTGATAATTCTGGGACTGAAGATTTAAGTCTGACTTATGGTCAACAATTTAGATGTTTTATATGAAGATTACCTATACAGGACAGGTTTGGAACATAGCCGTGAGCAAGACATGCATCTCAATGCATCACATATGAAAGTAGCACACTACAAATAGTGGAAAGAGTAGTAATGGAGAAGTTGCTTTTAGAATTTGAGGACCTATTTAACCCCCATGGGCCATTAACAGCAATCCTGGTGACACAATACAGTATCCCAGCTGGGAATCAATCATATAAGATGTTATATCATCTACAGCTGGTAGTGAGGAATTCATTAACCAATGTTACGTGATGGTATCATTGAGGAAAGTACCAACTTATGGCTGCACCTATGGTGATAGTATTGATGAAAAGTTTGGATGGAGCATGGAAGTATTGATTCTCATATGACCACAGATACCTCACCAGGTGTAGGATTGCAGAGGTGTATTTGTTAGTGAATATAACAGAAACTATTGATAATTTGGGACAATGCAGGTATTTCTCCACAATAGATCTAAGAAGTGGCCGTCATCAATTGGAAGTAGTAGCAAAGGACTGACCAAAAATTGCATTTACAGTTCCTTGAGTTCATTATCAGTACTGGAAAATGTCAGTTGGTTTGAAAAATGCACCAGCCACATTTCAGCAGCTGTTAGCTTGAGTTTTGAGGGGATTACAGCTGAAATAGTTTATGGTTTATCTAGACAATACTATTGTGTTTGTTGGTGATATGACAGTGCATGTGCAGCAGCTGAGGGAAGTTTTTAAGACTGGTGCCCACCTTATCTAACTCTTGGGATAGAGAAGTGTCATTTTTCACCACAAAAAATGAATTATCTGGGACAGGTAATTAGCATAGGTGGAGCAAGAACACAACCAAGATTAGTGAGTGCTACACAGTTTTCTGATATCTCAGACAGGCAAGGACGTTCAGTTGTCTTTGGGATTAGTAAATTGTGATTATAAATCTGTAATAGTGTTTGCAGAAACAGCACAATCTCTCACATACTTATCAAGAAAAGCATGAAGTTCCATTGGACTCTGGAGTGCAAAAGCATATTTGAAATATTAAAAGAATTAACTAACAACTAGTTCAGGTTACAAAAAGATATTCGTATTATCATGTGACAAAAGCAACCATGCAGTAGATCATATCTGATGTAAAGAGGTACAGGGCAAGGAAGATCCACTCACACATTACAACAACTGAAAAAAATGGGGAGAAATTATTGTACAACAGAAAAGGAGATGTCAAGCTTGATACACAGCTTGACATACTTCCATTTCTATTTATATAGACAAAAATGAAGGTGTTACTGGAACAAGTAGTGCTGAAGTGGCTGTTGGGATTGAAGAATCCATTAAATAGACTTACATGATGGGCATTAAAAGTGAGTGAACTTGATTTTGAAATAGTTCATAAACTGGGTAAGAAACATGGTAATGCAGCTGATTTTACAGAAAAGATTGGTGTAGTATGGGCATTAGGTCATAGCACATCAGAGTGGCAAATAGCACAAGCTGCTTATGTGGATTAGAAACTATAATGTAGGTCATAGCATAGCAGAGTGGCAAACAGCACAAGCCACTGACGCAGATTACAAACTATTTGCAACACAACCACAGCTCGCCAATCATAATGGTGTATTGTGTAAGAAAAAGAGACTTGGGAGTTCATAATGGTGCCTGTTGCATTGTGACAAAAGTATTGAAAAAAGACCATGATCATTTGTTATTTGGTCATGGAGGGTATAGAACCACAGACTGAAGAGTAGCTGAAAATTACTGGTGAATAATTATAAACAAGACATAGAATCGTATGTTAAGAATTGTGTGCCATGTGCATAGTGGGTGGAATTAAGCCATCCATGTACAACACTACAGAGGTTGCCAGTAGTTAGTAAGCTTTTTGAAATGTTTTGGAAAGACATTTTAGCCAAACACCAGCAGGAAAATCTATGCTTTGACCATTATAGAACATTTCTCATTCACTGTTAGCTGCTCCAAGCAGAAGACTGCTTTGGACTGCTTTGTTGGTGCTGCACAATTTTTGCACTAACTAAGAAATCCATGCAATTTTTATGTATAAAACCTGACTTCTGAATTACCTTTATTGTGAGACTGCATGTGCCATATTCACATGCTAATTTGAAATTTTAGATTTAGGTATTTTACTGCTTTCATTGCTTTCACATCATATTTCACTGAATGTGTCAATACTCATTTGTATTGTGACATATTGTGAAATTTCGAACATTTTTGAGTGCCACAGTAAACTCATTCTGTTATTGCCAGTTGTAGGCCTAAACTTAAATTGTGTTCTTTTAAAAAATTTTGGCAACAGGAGGCCCATCCTCATTTGAATACAATAATTCCCAAATTTAACTGTATAATTATGTGAGAAACAGAACTGTTTGTGGGAAATTTTGGATGTTTAATGAAGGCATATTTTCGAAAGTTTTCATGAGGTATGAGTGTCTGCAATTCTTGTCCCATAAAGTGAACCATAAATTTTTCTATGTCTGTTGCTTTACACAAAAATGTTGAGGAAATAATTTTAGTCAGTTAACTAACATGTGGGACTGGGTTGTATAGATCTTCCACAAAAGCCAAAGAAATTCTGGTCATATGTAAAGGCTGTTAGGGGTACAAAAGATGGCATCTAGCTGCTTGTGGATGAAGCAGGAACTGATTTGAGGGTAGCAAAGCAAAATCAGAAATGCTTAATTCTCTTTTCAAATGTTCCTTTACAAAGGAAAACCCAGGAGAGTTGCCCTAGTTTAATCCTCCTACCACTGAAAAGGTGACTGAAGTAAGGATTAGTGTCAGTGGGCCTGAGAAACAGTTGGAATCATGAAAACTAAACAGAACTCCATGACCTGATGGAACTCTATCAGATTCTATACCGAATTTGCAGCTGAGTTGGCCTCCATATTAACTATAATCTATCACAGATGCCTCAAACACCTAAGCTTATTCTCAGTAGTAAATTTTACACCGAGTATGCGGAGGAACTTGGCCCCCTTCTTGCAGCAGTGTACCGTAGGTCTCTAGAAGAGTGTAGCATTCCAAAGGATTGGAAAAGGGCACAGGTCATGCCCGTTTTCAAGAAGGGATGTCGAACAGATGTGCAGAACTATAGACCTATATCTCTAACGTTGATCAGTTATAGAATTTTGGAACACGTATTATGTTCGAGTATAATGTCTTTTCTGGAGACTAGAAATCTACTCTGGGGAATCAGCATGGGTTTTGAAAAAGATGATCATGTGAAACCCGGCTTGCACTATTCGTCCACAAGACTCAGAGGGCCACAGACACGGGTTCCCAGGTAGATGCTGTGTTTCTTGACTTCCGCAAGGCGTTCGATACAATTCCCCACAGTTGTTAAATGAACAAAATAAGAGCATATGGACTATCAGACCAATTGTGTGATTGGATTGAAGAGTTCCTAGATAACAGAACTCAGCATGTCTTCTCAATGGAGAGAAGTCTTCCGAAGTAAAAGTGATTTCAGGTGTGCCGCAGGGGAGTGTCGTAGGACTGTTGCTATTCACAGTATACATAAATGACCTTGTGGATAACATCAGAAGTTCACTGAGGCTTTTTGCAGATGATGCTATTGTATATTGAAAGGTTGTAACAATGGAAAATTGTCTGAAATGCAGGAGGATCTGCAGCGAATTGACGCATGGTGCAGGGAATGGCAATTGAATCTCACTGTAGACAAGTGTAATGTGCTGCGAATACATAGAAAGTAAGATTCTTTATCATTTAGCTACTATATAACAGGAGAGCAACTGGAAGCAGTTAATTCCATAAATTATCCGGGAGTAGGCATTAGGAGTGATTTAAAATCATCTGTAAAGCAGATGCCAGACTGAGATTCATTGGAAGAATCCTAAGGAAATGTAATACAAAAACAAAGGAAGTGTACCAAATAGGGTTGATAGAAGAGAGAGAGAAGATCCAACGGAGAGCAGCATGCTTCATTAGAGGATTATTTAGTAATTGCAAAAGCGTTACAGAGATGACAGATAAACTCCAGTGGAAGACTTTGCAGGAGAGACGCTCAGTAGCTCAGTACAGGCTTTTGTTGAAGTTTTGAGAACATACCTTCGCCGAGGAGTCAATCAGTATATTGCTCCCTCCTACGTATATCTCGCAAAGAGACCATGAGGATAAAATCAGAGAGATTAGAGCCCACACAGAGGCATACCGACAATCTTTCTTTCCACGAACAAAACGAGATTGGAACAGAAGGGAGAACTGATAGAGGTACTCAAGGTGCCCTCCGCCATGCACTGTCAGGTGGTTTGCGGAGTATGGATGTAGATGTAGATGTAGAAAATTGTATGGGGTGTCAGATGAAATTTGTGACTGAACTGAGTATTCTTTAGTAGGAAGGATTGAGTGTGTTGTAATAAATCATCCTCCTCTAACATTACTCTTTTTTTTTTTTTTTTTTTTTTTTTTACAGAGACAACTGATACCATGTATAATCTCCAATCTCACATAGGTTAAAATTATATTCAGCTGTTTCATTAAAAGAATTCATATGATTTTGTATACAATGTATTATATTTCAGGCTAAAGTGTATAAAAAAAGAAATTAATATGTTACAATCAATATGTACTCTTGGTTAAAATTACTCTTTTTTAAGAATAATTGAAACTACAAAATTTATGGTATACTTAAAATTCATATTATCAATTGCACAATCTAACACTAATTATTAAATTCGTTTCTGGATTAATTTTAAAATGTTCAAATATGTGTGAATTCCTAAGGGACCAAACTGCTTAGGTCATCAGTCCCTAAACTTACACACTACTTAAACTAATTTAAACTAACTTATGCCAAGAACAATACACACACCCATGTCCGAGGGAGGACTCAACCTTCTGGCGGGTTGAGCCGCACAGTCCATGATATGATGTCTCAAACCATGCAGCCACTCTGCGTGGCAATTAATTTATAAAACAATGATATATTTTAGCAATGATTCATCTTTTGTTTTGTAAAATTTTTTTGTGAAGTCTTTGGAATATCGTGAATACTGCAAAACGTAGGTAGTGGTGGGCATGCTGGAGATGGAAATGCATATTTTGCTAACCTTGTCTCTAACAATGTAGGTGTGGCAAATATGGAGATTGTGAAGTCAGTGTGGCATAGAAGAATGAGATAAAATAAAAAGATATTTGTAGCAACTGGCAAATCTTTATCAGTTATTTAATGCAGCAAGACTCGGTTAAATTGAAATTTTCAGCTGCAAAAATATACCATATTTACTCGAATCTAAGCCGCACTCGAATCTAAGCCGCACCTGAAAAATGAGACTCGAAATCAAGGAAAAAAAATTTTCCCGAATCTAAGCCGCACCTGAAATTTGAGACTCGAAATTCAAGGGGAGAGAAAAGTTTTAGGTCGCACCTCCAAATCGAAACAAAGTTCATCTAGTTGTAATATGAGACACAATTTAGGTCGAATGAATGACGATACAGCTGCAGTAGTTTGGTTCGAGTCGTAAGCTTAGCAGTTACGGTTTACCAGGTAGCCATTGCTACGCGTCACGCGCTCCGTCCGTATTTATACGGATATCCTTCCTTTTTCACGTGCTTCGTCTGGTTTGAATTGATTGATTATTTTTCTTTGATCTGATAAGTGCTGTTCTCTTTATTATAGGTGTTTACATCACTCCAAACTGAAAATGCATTACTGCACTGTGTCATGCATTGTTTGTCGCATTCTGATAATGTGTGTTTATGGCCTGTCGCCGCTCGCGGCGTGGCTTGCTTTTGTGCGCGCTACCGCCGCTTGCAAATAAAAAATAGAGAGGAGTCGTCTCATTAGCGAAACATTTGTTGTTACTTACACTACTGCTTTCTTTGATAATGATCAACAAGAACCAAATAACAGACTGCGTATGACAGATGATGTTCTGAACGAAATTTTAGCGAAAATTTTTCTCCGTTCCAAAATCTTTGCAGGTGCCTCTTTAGTTCATTACATTCTGCACAAGAAAGAGACATCTTAGATTTAAAAATCTAGTCAGTTGCCGTGCTTCATTTCTGACTGTATCACTATCAGGCATAAGAATAATACGAATATAAACATGACATGGTATGTATATTCTTCCCCGTTTGCTGTTGTCTCACTCTAGTTTCGTAGTTTATTAGGCAGACAGGATTTAAATGAGATAGTAGCAAACACGAAACAATACATGGCAAAATGTTTATATTCATATTAATCTTATGGCGAAGAGAATACTACATGTGATTCACAATTCATAAAAGCTCCTATTAGCAACCATCTCTTCTCACAGGTAGGAAAAAATTCAGAACGTAGAGTTGGCCAATTGACAAACATCCCAAACAGTCTTGCCAGTCGGATTTTCATAGTACATTGAAATGCTGCTACATTCGAAGATCAACAATATAGAATTTGTATTTACTTCGTTGGATAATGTACCAAAATGCAGTTGTCGAAACTCTGGGCGGAGGAAAAAGGCTCGTCTTCCACTTTTTTTTTTTTAATTTATTTACTGACACAGAGATTTTGGTGCCAGTATGTATCTTTGTGCCTACAAAGCATGCCTGTGTGGCGCTACATATATTCGACGGCAGAAGTTAGTTGTGGCGGCACCCACCAACATTTTTCAGAACTCCCGCTTGCTTTGCACTCGATTCTAAGCCGCAGGCGGTTTTTTGGATTACAAAAACCGGAAAAAAAGTGCGGCTTATATTCGAGTAAATACGGTACTCATAGACAAGACTTTGAGCCATCAACAGAACAACAATGAGATAATGAAGATAAGTAAAAAAAAGGTCCTGCTTTTGTAATCTTATTTCTCTCAAAGTTTTCAAGATTTGTCCAAGGAATGTGACTTTAAAGGTGATGTATTGGAGGGAAAGATTACAATGTTCTCTTGGATAAAGAATCATTGACAGATGGAGAAGTAACTTTGGCTGTGGCCCATGGAAATGTGTTGGAACCCTTTTTCAACATCTGGTGCAGTTTCATTGTTGAATTGCTGTCCATAGAAGCAGACATGGTGTCTGTTCAGGAGAAGGCACAAACTGTGCTTTGGTACGCAGAGTTTAAATCCATTCTTATGGCACAAAGGCAGTTTTGTGGTGCTTACAGGAAAGCAGCACCAGATGCCAAGAACATAAACGCATGGAACTGTTGGTTTCTGGAAACTGGCAACATTGCAAAGAGGCATGGAGGAGGTTGAAAAACAAGTTGAGAATATCTGCCAAACATTCCAACAAAGTCCATGAAAATCACTTAGTCAAGCTTCACAAGATCTTAAGATGCCTCATGCAACTGTTCATAAAGTCGTCAGAAAGCAACTGTGTTTGTATTCATACTAGGTGCAGATACTGCAGGCCATAAAGCCTTATGATAAAAAGGGACAATACGAACTTACATGCCAATGCTTAACCTAATTGACCAAAATCCTGCGTTCCTGTCAAGTGTTATGTTTTCTGATGAGGCCACATTCCATGTCTCTGGAACTGTGAACAAGCCTAATGTTTGAATTTGGGTGTCACAGAAGCCGTACAGTGTCAAGCAATAGGTACAAGATAGCCCAAAAGTGAACGTTTGGTGTGGCCTCTTTGCTGAAACAACTGTCACAGGAACAATGTATCTAGACATGATGGAGATCTTTGTCTTTCCCATGTTGAATACTTACAACCAAACCTCTGGTTTCAGCAAGATGGTGCTTGCTGGATGTTCAGAAAGCTCTAAATGCATTTTCAGGACTCTGGATTGCATGAGGTGCACCCATGAATTGGCCTCCATGTTCTCCTGACATCGCATTGTTGGATTTTTTTTTTTCTATGGGGCTACATCAAGGACAGGGTATCTGCCACTGCAGTGTGGTACATTCAAGACTTCTGTACTCAGATTGTTGAAGTCATTGACACCATTCCTTTGGACATGCTGCAGTGTACCTGGATGGAAACTGAAAACAGACTCGACATTCTTTGTGTCACCGTAGGGGCTCATGAGGAAGTGTTTCGGTTGTTGCTGTAATTATTTTCAAAACTTATCTTCACATACAACCTATTTTTGTGAAAAAATAAAGTTATTTCATTCAGTTTTTTATATGGAACACGTTTAAAATAGGGAGTTTTGGTATAGACATCCTGTTTACTAATAACCTTGTGAACAATATTAATAATAACCTCAGATTTTTGTAGATGATGCAGCTATCTATTATGAAGTACTGTATGAAAGAAGCTGCATAAATATTCAGTCAAATCTTGATAAGATTTCAAATTGGCACAAAATATGGCAACTTACTTTAAATGTTCATAAATGTATCCTATGACTACTATGTGAATGAGTCACAATTGGAACTGGTTAACTCATACAAGTACCTGGGTGTAACACTTTGTAGTGATATGAAATGGTATGAGGACATAGGCTCAGTCATGGTTAAAGCAGGTGGTAGACTTCATTTTAGTGGTAGAGTACTGCAGAAATATAGTCAATCTACAAATCACTCATGTGAATCATCCTAGAATTTATGTTGGAATCCACAAGAATGCTGTGTGCAGTGGCCTCTGGATATACAAATGGAGGAATGCAGGGATCAGTCGGGAATTACCTGAATTTATTGCACATTGATTTTGACTATAGAATAGTCATCATCAGTGCACACATCATCCAATATGGTCATGTCAGACTTGTGCTTCAACACATATATCTTTCAAATCTGAATACACAGTTGCAGGCATAAACATAGTGGGAGAAAGAAGTAGCATATCTCAGAGAATACATTCATGTTACATTAGGTATCTTTCTCCCAATAGGTTTATAAGTGTGACTATGCATTCAAACTTGAAATACTGTATATGTGTTTAAGCACAAGTTAGATGTGTGACCACATTGGGCAATGTATATACTGATGACGGCTATTCTATAGTCACAATCAATCTGCAATAAATTCAGATTATTCACAACTGATCGCTGCATTCTTTCATTCTAGAATATTGCTCAAGTGTGTGGGACCAATATTAAATAGGACTAACAGGGGATATTGACTGTATAGAGAGAAGGGCAGCACAAATGGTCACAGGTTTTTTGATCCATGGGAGAGTGTCACAGAGGTGCTGAAGAAACTGAACTGGCAGATTCTTGAAGATATCCTGAGAAAGCCTACTTACAAAGTTCAGAGGACCTGCTTTAAATAATGACAAGAGGAATCTACTACACTCTCTACATATTATTCCCATAAGGATCATTAGGAGAAGATTAAATTAATCAAAGAATGCATGTTTCTATACACTTATTCTTTCCATGCTCCAGAAACCCTAATAACCAGTACAATGGGCCATATCCTCTGCCATCACTTCACAGTGGTTTACAGAGTATAGATGCAGATGTGGATGAACATGTAGATGTAGATTCATGGAGATGGACATTATCCTGAATCAGCAAGCTGATATGGCAGCACTTCTGATCATCAATCACTGATTCAGGTTTCTGGGGACTATAATCACAGAGCAAAGCTCCAACTTCGTCAGAACTGGTGAAGCAGTTATATCACTTGTTGTGAATTCGAGAACTGAGAATGAGCCCATTATGTCTACAGGCTAACAGAAGAGCTGAATGTGTACATCAAAGGATAGGGAAAATGATGTGCCAATATTTTGCCTACCCATCACATTGATCTGAGTACTTTATTACTTTAAATTGTAGCAGCGTACCATTCTAAAAACTGTGGAGGTACAGACTTGTCACTGTATGAGATGGTATATGGTTGGAAAATGCTGTCATCATTGGAAGTGATCAAATTGAAGATAGGGAAAAATGGCAACCCAATATGAAATTTCACAAGAGCATTGAGAGAAGTGTGGAAACAGGCACAAAGAACTAATGCCAGGGCCCTTTAGCATAAAGGAAGCCTAAGAGAGTGTAAAGCTAAAATACCATCATATCATGTGGGTCAGAGGGTGATGCTGACAAGCCCATATACCCAAAAACATAAAACATGTGTTAAGATTACAAAAATAGTAGTAGTAGCAGTAGTATATTAGAATGTTTATGTTTCTTGTCTTGTATTATATCATTTCCCAGAGAAACAAAAGTGTGTGAATTTTGTGCAGATAGTAAAGGAATTTATTGTGTTATTTCAGATGATAATTTCAGGGGAAATAACCAATGATAAGTTTAAGTTAGATGTCATTGTGTAGTAGGATAATGGTTATTTTTTGGGATGTCATGTATGTAGTTCATTTGGATTAATTTAGCATGTTACCACTGTAATTCAGGAGTTGTCATGTTAAAAAGAAATGTCAGATGACGGGAATAGAATTTTTAATTTGTGGGGAATATAATTAGGGGTGTTAGTTTGTACATGACAGACTTACGGTAGGAAGGGACAGTAAATAAGTGTACTAGGGGGAATGTAGATGATTCATGATTTAGAGTCTTAAAGCAATTTTTGTGATGTCTAATAGAGAATTTACATGATATTCAGTGCATTGAAGATTTCTGAGTGATGAGTGGAGATACCTGTATTCATGTGCGTAGAAGAACATGGATTAATGGAAAGCATTGCTAACAGTTGCATTTTGTTTTTGTGTAATTTTTCACTTGGAAAACTGTTTATTTGTCTTGTTAGTGTAGTAAGCTGGGGGTTTTGATTTTTTTGCAGGTAGTATTCATAAGGAGACATTTGTTTTGTTGTAAGTAATTGTGTGTAGGCTTAGGGTGGGCATATCATAACTCACCATCTTTGGCATAGAAGTAACACACAGTGAATAGTTTTGTGTAACATGATTCCAAGGGATCCAGACTACCGCAGGAGCATGTAAGGCACAATTATTATTCTTTGTGGGAACAGGACCCGAAGGACACTCACAGGATACTTAACACTACAACCTTGTATTAAGAGAGAGGGTCCTCACTGTACATATTCCATATGTGATGCAGTGGTGGTTATCATGAATTTCTACGTGCAGGGATGACCTAAGGTATGGAATTATTGGAGCTGCCAGTTAGCAGCATGTTAATAAATAGTAGTATGATTTCTAATATTTCACACCCAACTTCAAATCTTACAGCTGCAATAACAGGAGCTACAGTTTTAAATATACCAGATCCTCTGATTAAGGGCCCAATAAACTTTTAGATATACTATCAACCCAAAACTTAACCTTCCTAAATAGTACCTTAGAACCAACCACCATACACTCTGGATGGGTTAATAACTGTGCAGAAGGGGCATATTAGCATGGAGCAAATGCTTCAAAAATGGTTCAAATGGCTCTGAGCACTATGGGACTCAACTTCTGAGGTCATTAGTCCCCTAGAACTTAGAACTAGTTAAACCTAACTAACCTAAGGACATCACAAACATCCATGCCCGAGGCAGGATTCGAACCTGCGACCGTAGCGGTCTTGCGGTTCCAGACTGCAGCGCCTTTAACTGCACGGCCACTTCGGCCGGCCAAATGCTTCAGCATATATAATAATATCACTGTAATTACCGCCACAAAGTAGTAGCAAAAAGAGTTTCAACATCAGGTAGTATCTCAATTTTACTCTCATCTGTGCAGACTACATCTATTACCACTGAAAAACTGCCCAGCCTCCTGAATTCCCTATACATTAAGTAGTGACTGAGTGCATCACCCTTAGCAAATAATTAGTGATAGGGTATACCAACCAACCAACTGACATTCTAATTCAGGCTGGAGTAGCAAAATAGAAACCTTAAACAAAAAGTACATAAGCATAAAAATGTACGACATATTTTAAATGACTGTCAGAAATAAAACCAGTCTGTGAGCTGGTGGACTGGATCTTACAAATGGGAGGCATGTTGTGCCACTGCCTTTCAAATTGGCATCTGTAACCTTGTTGCCAAGTGGCCCTGTAGTTTGGCTCCCTCTCTCCAAACCAACCTATTGCCAAGAGAGGAGAAAGATGTCACCATATTCCTAAACCAGAAGGTCGAAGAGTCTTTGCCAAGACTGGGCACATGGGCTGCCCATGGGCATTTGTAATGCTGTCCGAGCATGATGTGCATGCAGCTCACATTCTCTTACTTGCAAACTGGACCAAAGAATGATGGTAATACACAATCAACAATTGACCCTCAAGCCTCAAGTTTGTAGTCATGTTACATTGTTGAAAGCACTCTTTTAAACTTCATAATTATTATAATAGGACAATGCAAATATAACCTGTTCAGAGTATTTGTGGAAGCGTAGCCTTCCTTGTCTTAAACAAAACTGTTATCAAATGAAAAAGTAATAACACTGATTTTTGATATAGGCACAACACAGTGATAGAAAGAAATAAAGAATAATCTCTTCACTGCTAATGCCAGAATGAGAAGAGCAGTGCTGCAAAGTAATACACTGCACAAGTTGACAGCAGGCACAAACAACAGTATGATGCATTCCTGGTTCTGTCATTATTCTGTTCAGTGAAGAACTGTGTGAGTTTGTGTGTGTGTGGTGGGGGGTGGGGTGGAGTGGGGGGGGGGGGGGAGGGCGATGGGGGGGTGTTGGAGGAGGGGGGTTTCTGGGATCAAGAAAAAGAGAACAAACACTATCACTCTTGCCAACTTAATTTCCCAGTCACAAATACAATGCAGACACAAAGTAATAAGCAGAGAATACACAATTTTTTTGTTGAATAGATTTTAATTTAATACATGCAGTCTTACAGAGAAAAGTTAAATTTCAGTGTTCAGAGATTGCTAACTACTTATGAAAAAGGGATGCATCTATTTTCATCATCCTACAATTGGTTTTAAATGTTTTTTCACTAACATCTAGATGTCTGGATTGAGATTACTGATCATCAAATGCATTGCCCGCTTCAGACATACGTCACTAAAATTACTTCTGAGCTTCGATTCAGTTAATTTTATTGCTGAGAAGATACTTTCACACAAATATGTGATCTCAGATGTACAGCTATTCAAAACAACTGTGGAAACTATTCTCAAGGGAAGTTCTTGTAAATCATTCTGCAGTGCAAAACCCCACCCTGAGCAAAAGGCTACAATGAAAGTCAGTGATCTTCAACTGGATTTCAGGATGTGAACTTTCAGTGTCCACTGCAAAAGCAGTTGCAAAAATATTAAAATGAAATTTAAATTGATTTAAGTTACTAAATCTGTTAGACAAGTTTTCTAACAAATCCTGTAGCACAGTAACAAATTCACCAAATTGTTCACTACATGTTTTCTTTTCAAAGTTTGTTTCATTTGTAACTAGTGCAACATTTGAAAAGCGTGCAAATGACTCTTCCAAAAGTTGCTTTACCCACAACAGCAGTTTTCTTTTAAAACCCAAAATAGTGTAAAAAAATGTCAATAGTTTATGTCTACTCAGTAAAATTGTACTCAAGACAATGAATTTGTTTTTATGGACAGTCAGGAATGCAAGAAGTAATACCCACTTTGCATCATCAGACTCTTGCACTTCTGTTCCTTTCATGCCCATTAATAACACTACGCCGTACGCAAGTTGAAAAATGTTCTGAAACAATAACTCAACTCAACCAGTGTACTATACAAAATATGGCACATCACCATAGTCGCACTCTAGCTCTTCCAGGAAGGATTTAAACTGCCGATGTCCCAAACAGTGTGATCTCTGTTTATTAATGGTTTTTGCATCAATGTCTATGACACCACCCATTTTGGCACATTTTGCAGCAGATTAACACAATGCAAGATGCAAAGTATCACTGGTATTTCCTGCTGGATATCAAATTCTTTCCCCTTTTTCTTATCAAATCAATGACACTTTTGCCCAGTTATTGGAAGAGCTCCACCTATTGTAATCAATAGATGTTTTTTATGAGCAAAGGTCAATAACATTTTATAAGCAAGAAAATGTGTCATTGGCCATAGTTGTGTTGTGCATTGGCACTAAATCAAGGAGTTCCTCCATCACGTTGAGCTCTACATCAACAGCTTTCACCAAAGCAGCAAGCTGAGCAACATCTACTACATCCTTGCTTTCATCCAAAGCCAAAGCGAAAAAAACTAAATCTTTAGTCTTATCTGTCTGCTGCATCTCCACATTGTTTTCCATTTCTTCGATGCATCTGCCAACTGGTCTCTATGAAAGAGGAACTGTTTTGAAAAGAGGAAGAGTCAATGGATAGAATATTGTTGTGGCAGCAACAAAACAGCCTTTAATAATTTCTCCATTGCTGAAAGGAGAGGCTGTTTTGGCTATTTTAGGGGTTACATGATACCGTATTTACTCAAATCTAAGCCGCACTCAAATCTAAGCTGCACCTGAAAAATGAGACTCGAAATAAAGGAAATTTGAGACTTGAAATTCAAGGGGAGAGAAAAGTTTTAGGCCACACCTACAAATCGAAACAAAGTTGATCCATTGTAATATGAGACACAATTTAGGTCGAATGAATGATGATACAGCTACAGTGGTTTGGTTCGAGTCGTAAGCTTAGCAGTTAAGCTTTACCGGGTAGCCATAGCTATGGGTCAGGCACTCTGTCCGTATTTACATGGGTACCCTTCCTTTTTCACGTGCTTCATCTGGTTTGAATCGATTGCTTATTTTGCTTTGATCTGATAAGTGCCGTTTTCTTTGTTATAGGTGTTTATGCTACTCTAAGCTGAAAATGCATTACTGTACTGTGTCATGCATTGTTTGTCGCATTCTGATAGTGCGTGTTTATGGCCTGTCGCCGCTCCGGGCATGGCTTGCTTTTGTACGCGCTACCGCCGCTTAGAATGAATAAAAAGAGAGGAATCGTTTCATTAGCGAAACAATGGCAAGAGACTGCTATTTGTTGTTACTTACACTGCTGCTTTCTTTGATAATGATCAACAAGAACCAAATAATAGACTGCGTATGATAGAACATGTTCTGAATGAAAGTTAGGCGAAAATTTTTCTCCCTTTGAAAATCTTTGAGGTCGCTTCTTTAGTGCACCAAATTCTGCACAGAAATTAGTCATCTTAGATTTAAAAATCTAGTCAGTTGCCGTGCTTCATTTCTGACTGTATCACTATTAGGTATAAGAATAATACGAATATAAACATGACACGATACATATATTCTTCCGCGTTTGCTGTTGTCTCACTCTAGTTTTGTAGTTTATTAGGCAGACAGGATTTAAATGAGATAGCAGCAAACATGAAAGAATACATGGCAAAATGTTTATATTCGTATTATTCTTATGGTGAAGAGAATAGTGCATGTGATTCACATTTCATCAGGTTCCTATTAGCAACCATCTCTTCTCACAGGTAGGAAAAAATTCAGAACGTAGAGTTGGCCATATTGACAAACATCCCAAACAGTCCTGCCAGTCGGATTTTCGTAGCTCATTGAAATTCTGCTACATTCAAAGATGAACAATACGGAATTTGTTTTTACTTCATTGGATAATGTATGAAAATAGTCGAAACTCAGGGCGGAGAAAAAATGCTCGCCTTCCACCTTTTTTTTTAAATTTATTCATTGACGCAGAGGTTTTGGCGCTAGTATTTATCTTTGTACCTGCAAAGCATGCCTGTGTAGTGCTACATATATTCGACGGCAGAAGTTAGTTTTGGCAGCACCTATCAACATTTTTCAAAACTTCCGCTTGCTTTGCACTCGATTCTAAGCTGCAGGCGGTTTTTTGGATTAAAAAAACAGGAAAAAAGTGCGGCTTAGATTCAAGTAAATACGGTAGCTCACTCTCATTGCGCCATTATTGTGAATGGCATGGTTCTCCTCCTGTAAATAAGTTAGAAGGAAGTCACATAATGGTTTAGAAACAAAAGGATTATTTCCAAGAACTGACATATATCTCAATAAACTTATTTCTTTCTCTTCTCTTTAAGCTCAAGAAGTTTGGCCTTCCTTTCCTCAGCGCCCAAAGTGATCACAAGCTTCTCATGAAGGAGTCGAAAATGTCGCTTCATGTTGTACTTCTTCCATCCCAGTAAAATAGGCATTGAGGGCTGACTCGTGTTTCAATAAAAAAATAATCTTCTTCCCACTGTGGGTTGCACCATAGGGATTCGACTGATTTTTGTTTTGTGGATCTTAATTCCTCCTCAGCCATTTTCCTGTCACTAGTTTTGTCCTACAACAAATACAAATGAGATTTCGATACCGACAACACCAATGACACAAAGAAAACAGGCCTATCTTACTGCAGGCTAGTTGGAACAAATGAGTGATATTAGTATTGAGGTGGAGTTGGAATTGCTGGCTGGCAGTGCCTAGAGGCAAGCAGTTTTGGCACTTGCAGGCACTTATGCCTGTATAAGCACACTTGTCCACCCCTCATCTATGCTGACAGGATAGCAATATAAAATGAGTCTGTTTGTCACAAGACTAGCCGCATCAGCAGCTGTCAAGGGTGGAATGGTTGACACAGAATAATACGGGGGCCAAACTATCACAGAGGTGACCTGGATTACACCACATCTGAGCATGGTGCTGCACTGCTTCTGTAGTATTCTTGATTGGACATGATGTCCTGTCACATTAGGTCTTGATGCAACAGTTATAAATACTTCCTACTCCAACAATGCAATATTTTTCATTGACTGCAACCAGATGTGAGAAGTGCTCAATGCCAGTTGTTGACATAATCAGCATCTTCCAGCCTCAACTACTAATAGATGCTGCCTCCACCAGCCTGGCCCAGATGTTGCCAGAAACTGAACTGTTGCCTTTCAATGTAAAGTAATAAAATGGGATGAGACAACAAAGAGTGTGATACAGTACACATCATAGTAACTGCTACTAACTCCTAATGTACATCTGAACTTGCATAATCTAATGATCATACATAGTAATGATACTAGTTGACTGAATGTATGAAAATGAGATACCTGGTTGTAATTAATACTGGAATGTAGCAAAATTATGAAGAAATGTAGCTTCTATTCAAGATATGTGTAGTTAATGTAAGCAAATGTTTAAATTTTTATTTACAAAATTTCTACATAAATCTGATTTTAAGTCTGTTTCAGATACATGTAAAGATGCAGAATTCATATTAGTATCAAAATCAAAAGTGTATATAAAAATTTATAAACCAAACATTATCGTGAAAAGGTATTTCATGTACATACTTTGGCAGTGATAACTGTATTATTTTGGCATGTTAATTATTCTGAAAATATCATAAAAAATTGTAAATCCAAATTCTGCAACTTTTTTTCAGAAAACCATTCAACTTTCAATTGTTTTAAACAAGTAATGTATTTATATTTCAATAATTATTGACCAGTGACAGTACCCTAGCAGGGCTAGTATTGTCTCAGCATTTGTGGAGTCAATGTCACATCATATTTGCAGTGCAAACAAACCAGTTATGAAGCACATTTTAGTTATAGCCATATCATTTAGTAGATTTCATTAACCAAAATGACACTAAGAAACATACGTGGTGTGATCAAGACTGAATTTTTGAAAGAAAAATTTAAAAAAATTTTTGATCACTGTTCCAAAAATGTTTATTAAAATTGTACTAAGAAGAGCCTAAGAATTTCTTGCAGGTGGAGCTAATTGTGGCAAAGAGATACACACCTGAATTTTTGAATGTCAAGAAACTGAGCATGAAGTATCTATTCTTAACAGCAATGGAAGATGGATTTTAATTTGGTGCTTTGAGTTGGGATACATTGGAAATCAGTTATCAATTGCAAGTTTCAGGAACCAACACATCACAAAATCAAAATTAAAAATGAAAAGTATTCCAATCAGAACATATGGGTGACACTGACAACAATTAGAACCACAAGAGAAATGAAAGAATGGAGGAGGAAAGTGATGAACTGAGTAATTGGAAATAATTTGTGGGATGTCATCTTCAAAAACTTTGAAAACATAAGCACTTTGAAATTTATTTTTTCTCATTGTAGATGATTTCAAAAGTGCAACAGTCATTTAATGAACAAAGTAAGAGCATATGGACTATCAGACCAATTGTGTGATTGGATTGAAGAGTACCAGATAACAGAATGCAGCATGTCATTCTCAATGGAGAAGTGGGAGTGATCTCGGGTGTGCCGCAGGGGAGTGTCATAGGACCGTTGCTATTCACAATATACTTAAATGACCTTGTGGATGACATCGGAAGTTCACTCAGGCTTTTTGCAGATGATGCTGTGGTGTATCGAGAGGTTGTAGCAATGGAAAATTGTACTGAAATGAAGGAGGATCTGCAATGAATTGACACATGGTGCAGGGAATGGCAATTGAATCTCAATGTAGACAAGTGTAATGTGCTGCGAATACATAGAAAGATAGATCCCTTATCATTTAGCTACAAAATAGCAGGTCAGCAGCAACTGGAAGCAGTTAATTCCATAAATTATCTGGGAGTACGTATTAGGAGTGATTTAAAATGGAATGATCATGTTAAGTTGATCGTTGGTAAAGCAGATGCCAGACTGAGATTCATTGGAAGAATCCTAAGGAAATGCAATCTGAAAACAAAGAAGTAGGTTACAGTATGCTTGTTCCCCCACTGCTTGAATACTGCTCAGCAGTGTGGGATCCGTACCAGATAGGGTTGATAGAAGAGATAGAGAAGATCCAACGGAGAGCAGCGCGCGTCATTACAGGATCATTTAGTAACCGCAAAAGCATTACGAAGATGATAGATAAACTCCAGTGGAAGACTCTGCAGGAGAGACGCTCAGTAGCTCAGTGCGGGCTTTTGTTAAAATTTCGAGAACATACCTTCTCCAAAGAGTCAAGCAGTATATTGCTCCCTCCTACGTATATCTCGCGAAGAGACCATGAGGATAAAATCAGAGAGATTAGAGCCCACACAGAAGTATACCGATAATCCTTCTTTCCACGAACAATACGAGACTGGAATAGAAGGGAGAACCGATAGAGGTACTCAAGGTACCCTCCGCCACACACCGTCAGGTGGCTTGTGGAGTATGGATGTAGATGTTGATGTAGAAGAATACAGAGAAACAGTGTAATGTTAGGAAGCAGAGACAGTGATGGAAGAGTAAAAGTAACAAAATTTATGGTAGGAGATCTGGTTCTTGTGAAAACCAATGAAAAATTAAAAGTAATTAGTGGAAAAATTAAGAATTTTTTTGACATTTATATTGGACTATTTGAGACATTAAAAATTCAACATCCAAATACTTATAGCCTCATTTGATCTCAACCAAAGGCTTCATTGATTCTGTGACAGCCTTGATTGCAGATTTCCAGACCTGTGTTATCATGTGGGGATTTGTAGGACTCCCCTTGGTAGGTCAGGGGTGCGCTAGCCAAAGGAAGCAGCTACCTGCTTAGCAGAGTCCACATGAGGCAATTTTAGGCTAGGCAGTAGTTTGATGTATTCTGATGAACACTCACATGTCAGTATGCAGCAAGGGAAGTGAAACAGTTTTGGAATAAAGACACTTCAACTGTTACAATTTTATCACTAAATTGTCAAAGTATTTGTAACAAAGTTCTTGAATTTACTACCCTCCAGGAATGTTCTCACACTCAAATTATTCTTGGGGCTGAGAGCTGGCTGAAACCTGAAGTGAAAAGCTCTGAGATATTTAGTGACTCATGGAACATGTATTGGAAAGACAGATTAGAGGCCATAGGAGGCAGAGAGTTCATTGAAGTTGAGAAAACTGTTGTCTCTATTGAGATAGAAGTTGAGTGTGACATTGAAGTCATCTGGTCGCATATAACAGGTGTAGGTGAAACCATATAAATTGTTGGATGTTTCTACTGGCCACCCAATTCTGCTGTGACAGTTCTAAAGTCATTAACAGAAAGTCTGTTGTCAATAGCACATAAAAACCCAGATCAGGCAATACTAGCTGGAGGCAACTGTAACGTGCTGAGTGTAGGCTGGGATGTCTATGGATTCATTGAGGGAGGGGGGGGATACAGGTAGACAGTCATGTGGGAATACTTTTGAACATGTTTTCTGAAAATTATATTGAGCACCTAGCTCGGCAGCTTATACACAATGAAAATATCTTACTCCTTGTAGCTTCAAATAAGCCAGACTTATCAACAGTGTCAGTATAGACATGGGAATTAGTGATCATGATATCATTATAGCAACTATGATTATGGAAGTCAATAAATCAGTCAAAAAAGCTAGGAGAGTGTTTCTGCTAGATAGAGCAGACAAGCAGTTATTAGCACCTCACTTAGACAGTGAATTGCCATCACTTGGTTCCATTAAAATGGATTTAGGGGAATTATGGGCGAAATTCAAGCAAATTGTAAATCGTGGTCTGGTGAGTTATGTGCTTAATAAATGGATAAAGGATGGAAAACACTCACCGTGGTTTTCTAATGAAATTTGGCAAATGCTGAGGAAGTAGAGGCTATTGCACTCTTGTTTCAAGAGGGAATGCTCAAATGATGACAAGAGGAGGTTAGTAGAGATTTGTGTGTCTGTGAAAAGATCTGTGTGTGAAGCGTATGACAACTGCAACTGTCACACCTTAGCAAAAGAGCTGACAGAGAACCCAAGAACATTCTGGTCTTACGTAAAATTGCTAAGCAGCTCCAAGGCTTCCATTCAGTCCCTTGTTGACCAGTCTGGTATGGCAGTTGAAGATAGTGAAATGAAAGCTAAAGATTTAAATTTCACATTCAAAACATCATTCACACAGGAGAACCGTAAAAACCCACTGTCATTTGATGATCAGATGTACTCCCATTTGGATAACATAGTAATAAGCATATCTGATGTAGAGAAACAACTGAAAGATTTGAAAGCAAATACATCACATGGTGTGGATTGAATCCCAGTTCATTTTTGCAGAGAATACTCTTGGCACCTTACATAGCATCCATTTACCATGAATCTCTCACCCTGCAGAAATTCCCAAGTGACTAGAAAAAAGTGCAGGTGACTCCAGTATATAAGGGCATAAGAACACATGCAAAATTACAGACTAATATATCTACCTTCTGTTTGCTACAGAATCCTTTACCATAGTCTCAGTTCAAATATAATAAACTTTCTTGAGACAGAGAAGCTTATGTCCATGAATCAGTGTGGTTTTAGATAGCATTGCTCATGTGAAACTCAGCTTGCCCTGCTGTCACATGATGTACTGAGAACTATGGATGAAGGGCAACAGGCAGATTCCATATTTTTAGATTTCCAGAAAACATTTGACATGGTGCCCCATTACAGGCTGCTAATGAAGTATGAGCATATGAAATGAATTCACAGGTATGTGAGTGGCTTAAAGAGTTCTTAAATAATAAAACCCAGTATGTTGTACTCTACAGCGAGTGCTCGTCAGAGACAAGGGTATTACCAGGAGTGCCCCAGGGAAGTGTGATAGATCACTGTTGTTCTCAATATACATAAATGATTTGGCAGACATGGTGGGCAGCAATCTGCAATTATTTGCTGATGATGCTGTGGTGTACCGTAGGAAGATACAAGACTACTTAGACAAAATTTCCAGTTGGTACGATGAATGGCAGCTAGCCCTAAATGAGAAAAAATGTTAGTTAATGCAGATGAGTAGGAAGATAAAACTTGTAATGTTTGGATACAGTACTACTAGTATCCTGCTTGATACAGTCAAGTCATTTAAATATCTAGGTGTAAGTTTGCAAAGCAATTTGAATGGCATGAGCATGTGAGGATTGTAGTAGGGAACACAAATGGTCAACTTTGGCTTGTTTGGAGAATTTTAGGAAAGAGTGGTTCACCTGTAAAGGAAATTGCATATTGAACATTGGTGCAACCTATTCTTGAGTACTGCTTGAGTGTTTTGGATCCATACCAGATCACACTGAAAAAAGGCATCAACACAATTCAGACGCGGGCTACTAGATTTGTTACTGGTAGGTTCGAACAACATGTAAGTGTTATGAAGATGCTTCAGGAACTCAAATGGGAATACCTTGAGGGAAGGTGAAGTTCTTTTCAAGAAACACTATTAAGAAAATTTAGAGAAACAGCATTTGAAGCTGACTGCTGAATGATTCTACTGCTGCCAACATACATTGCGCATAAGGAACACGAAGATAAGATACGAGAAATTAGAGTTCATATTAGATTAGATTAGATTAGTACTTGTTCCATAGATCATGAATATGACACTTCGTAATGATGATTACATGACACCAAAAAAATTTTTTTTCCACTTACTATATCCAAAAATTCATCTAATGAGTAGGAGGAGTTGCCATTAAGAAATTCTTTTAATTTCCTTTTAAATGCTATATGGCTATCTGTCAGACTTTTGATGCTATTAGGTAAGTGACCAAAGACTTTTGTGGCAGCATAATTTACCCCCTTCTAAGCCAAAGTTAGATTTAACCTTGAGTGGTGAAGATCATCCTTTCTCCTAGTGTTGTAGCCGTGTACACTGCTATTACTTTTGAATTCATTCAGATTGTTAATAACAAATTTCATAAGTGAATATATATATTGCGAGGCTACAGTGAAGATTTCTAGCTCTTTAGCTATATGGAGGCATATAGACTGTCATTTTTCTCTTGCTCTATTTGTGAGAGGAACAGGAAAGGAAATGAGAAGTAGTGGTGCAGGGTAACCTCTGCCACACACCGTATGGTGGCTTGTGGAATATCTATATAGATGTACATATAGAATTTTTCCTAAGTCTAGAAAGTTATTCAGGTTAAGAAATACCATTCAGCTGAAGTGATACAAATATATAACTAAACCTGGTAAACAAAGATTGTCATTAAAAGAGAATGGTAACACCAATTTCTGTCTCATTCAGCTAATTCCTTCGTGGTCGATATTTCTATCTTTATTTTTTTTTCTTCTCTTTTTTCCCATGGGAGTGTAAAATAAATGGCTCATTTGTATCAGGGAATTTTCCAAAGTATTTAAAATGACAAGAGCTATGTCTCTGCTAAAGAAAAGTAATACTGTCATCATCATAAAAAATAATGGAATCAGTCATGAAAGACAAATTAATGAATAACATGAGTAAATATGCCTTCTAAGTGGATTGTAGTTGGGGTTCTGAATTGTCAGAAGCACAGAATCAGCCACAGAATAATTTAAATTACTGGTATTTGATACTATGGACATGGACAAGTGTGCCTTCGGTATATTCTTGAGTCTGTCCCAGGCTTTTGATACTTGTGTCTGTCATACTCAATGAAATAAGCAAAAATTATTAGGAAAAAAAAGTGCAGTTGATGACTAGTTCTGATAAAACTTTGTTGGCTGGGTACAAAGAGATAATGCAAATTTCAAATAAGTCCAAACTTTTAGTGAACCACTTATGAGAACTAAAATACAAACAAATATTAAGACTAATAGTACTGTTGACATACGTCTATGACTTTCCCAGCAGCATTAATCATGAGGGAAAAAATCTCTTTGATTATGACAAAAACTTTAGTCACTGAATAAACAAGAATATTAGTCCTTACAGAGAAAGCAAGTGAAGCCCTCAACATAGTTTACAATTTCTCAAAATCCAATAAAGTTACATTGAATATAAAGGATACAAAATATTGAGACTTTCCATTTGAGGAGGGAAAATGACACCATGCGTAAAGTCTGAGATTAAAGTATCTCATGATAGGTCTTGTAAACCCTCTGGACATATCAAAGGAAGACACAGAACAGTCAACATGTGACATTATGAAATTCCCTGCCAGATTAAAACTTTGTGCCAGACCTACACACAGACATGAAATCTTTGTCTTTCACAGGCATGTGCTCTACCAACTGAGCTACCCAAACATGACTCATGACCTATCCTCACAGCCTTACTTCCACTGTACCTGATTTCCTATCTTCTAAACTTCACAGAAGTTCTCCTGAAAAACTTGCAAGACTAGCACTCCTGGAAGAAAGGATATTGTGAAGACATAGTTTAGCCATAATGTGAGGATGTCTCCAGAATGAAATTTTCACTCTGTAGCAAAATGTACCCCAATATACAACTTTCTGGCAGATTAAAACTGTGTACTGGACTGTCACTCAAACTTAGGACCTTTTCCTTTTATGAGCAAGTGCTCTACGAACTGAGCTAACCAAACGTGACTCATGACCCATCCTCACAGCTCTACTTCCACTAGTACCTCATCTACTATGTTCCAAACTTCTGGAAAAGGTCAAGTTTGAATCTTGCTTTGGCACATAGTTTTAATCTGCCAGAACATTTCAATATCAGTGCACACACTGCTGGAGAGAGAAAATTTCATTCTGGAAACATCCCCAAGCTGCAGCTAAGCCTTGTCTCCATAATATTGTTTCTTCCAGGAGTGCTAGTCCTGGAAATTTCACAGGAGAACTTCTGTCAAGTTTGGAAGGTAGGACACAAGGTCCTGGTGGAAGTAAAGCTGTGAGGATGAGTAATGAGTCATGCCTGGTAGTTCAGTTCGTATAGCACTTACCTGTGAAAGGTAAAGGTTTCAAGTTCATGTCTAGATCTCACACACAGCTTTAATCTCCCAGAAAGTTTCATACCAGTGCACACTCTGATGCAGAATGAAAAATTTGTTCTGGAAGTGTCATTATGCCTCTATCTAGTGAGAACACTGCAAGCAAGGAAGACATGGCATCTCTGGCAGAAAAATCATGTGAGACCAGCTAGCTGGATGATTTGAACCTGAGCAGACTCACTCTTCTGCTCTGTTAGTCAGCTGATGGTGTGTTCTGATCTGACACTACACTAGATACCGTCACTATATTTACAAACTTTGCTAGATAGTAAGGCATATTGTTCTTACTTTTGAATCAACTATGCCTGCATGTAAGAGTGCTGTAGTGAATTTTTGCTTCAACACCCATGGACTGGTATATTTACTCAGTCAAGTGAACTAACAAATTTGGTGGTTTGCACCAACATCTATTAATACCACCAGACCTGTGTTACTGTATGTCAACCAGCTAGTATTCAGTTTAACCAGCATTCACAGTGAATTTCCTATGGAATTTTTTTTATTTTCTTGTGGCTCTGAACAGTTATTTTATTATGAACTTACTTTCATTTGTTGTACGTTTTACCATATAAGAACAGCACATAAAACTGGTGATGAGGAGCTCCTTACATGTCAAGGCACAAGTATCAAGGATACATTTAAGTGTTTCAAACCGTGACAGCAACAACTCAGTCTAAATTAGGAGCAAGCAATGATTTTGAAGAGCTGAATGCTCCAGCAATCACAAGCACTGCCACCTATTCCAGGTTTTCAGCTATTCAATGTTGTGCAGGGACACTGGGAAGTATACCAAACATGGTTAGTGCTGCATTTTCAGGCAAATGATATTAAGTATCCAGTCATTTTTGTGTTCAACAAATCCTCAGCTGTATTAGTTAGTGCAAAATTTGACTTAACTGCTGTACCCATATGTGCTGTCAGACATTTTTGCCTTGCTTTTGGCACACTTTTTCACCAAGAAGCATGTAGAAGCATCTTTTTTAGAGTTTCTTAAATGTCACAAATCTAATTCTGAATGTTATACCTCATGGATTGCTGACCATCAATGTGCAAGTAGAAAGTGTAAATTTACGTGCATATGTGGACAATCCTATGCTGAAAGACAACATCACAAATCTAATTCTGAAAGTTGTACATCATGAACTGCTGACCATCAAGGTTTCAATAGAAACTGTAAGTTTTCATGTACCTGTGGACAATCCTATGCTGAGAGTTTGATTTGAGATGTTGCAATCCATCTGGCCCCTTATAAAGACATGTACACACAGGCCTTATGACAGTCAGAACTCTTCCTAGCAGAAATGTGATGCATTGGCTGTGCTTTTGAAATCTCATAGGCTGCAGAGCACATGTTTTCTTCTGATTTCAGAAGTTTTACTATCACTTCAGCAAGAACAGATTTAGTGCATGTAACTTCTGTCTCAGATCCTAAAGTGATAAATATGTCTCATCCGATTGCAGTCCAACAGCCATGTATTGTGCTGCCCCATTTTGATCCAACGTGCTCGTCATAGTGGGTTCAGTTGTTACTTATCCATCCAGATTGTTTTACATAGCATGCTCAATGGAGTGTCCTCATTATGGAGCAGAATACTGCCACTGTTTTCATAAAGGGCATATTGTAGAGGTATTTCAGAGTTGAGGACGTAGGTTGCAAGTGCTACTCTGAGATGAAGAGCTTAGCACAGGAAAGGAATTTGTGGTGGGCCGCATCAAACCAGTCAGTAGACTGATGACCAAAAAATAAAATTTCAGTGTGGCAGGTATCAAGTAACATTGTTTGCAATTTAGGTTAATAACTGTTCTAATCAAAAGAACACAAAGACAATGATGGACACAACACTTAATTATGTCTAAAAGTAAATTGTTACAAGATGACATTTACCACAGAGCAGCTACAGTATTAGTCTGAGAATCCTAGTCAGAAAGTCAACATGTAATGAAAGTGAGGCCGGCTAGCCTGACTTTTTAAGCTGTCGGTCAGCTGGTAGAGTGCATGGAGGAGAGGCTGTTTGCAAATCCATGAGATGTGGCCTCTAACAGTTCTAGTGTCTGCTGACTTCTGTTGTGTGCCTTGCAACTACATGCCCAGATCTGGGGTGTGGAATCTATCTGAGTCACTACACACCTCTCCCCATGAGTGAAGGAGCATGCTGATTCCTAGGGCAAGGTATGGACAGCCGCAATTTGGAGCCGTATGTCCATGGGGGTCTCGGATGTGATGGGGAGAGCAACTCCCAATCGGATGAGGAGACAGTGTCCATGTCCAAGGAGGCCTCAGATGTGAGGGGAGAGAGCAACTTCCAGTCACTGGAGACCTTAGAATATGGGCAAAAGTGGCTGGCACGAGGAATGTCCCAACACCCCCTCTCAAAGCACAAGATGACTGTACAGGCAGACCAAGCTGGGATCACTGGCACTGTCCAGCTGTGGTGTGAATGGTGGAGGCAACTCCGCCAAAGGCTGAGGCTGTGCATCAGACACAGAACTGGTGAGGTGCATTCCACCAGCTGGGGGTCCACTGGGGTTGCTGCCAGAGGCTGCAAAGTTGTAGGCTCATTGGGAGGTGAGGTTGACGCAGGCAGAAGAGGAGGCTGGAACACCAGCAGATAGACAGCACCGAGTGAGCAGGGCAATGGAGCAGGTGGCGGTTCAACCTGGATGTGGGGGAGGGAGGAGGTTACCTACCCAGTTGCAGGGCTAATTTTGATGGCACCGGACCTCTTGGTCTTTGGTCTGGAGGGTGTAGATGTGGTGGCTGTTCTGATGCATGATGGCTCTCTATAACCAGTGGGGGTACTGACCAAAACCACATGCTCAGACTACCCAGCAGGAAACCTGGTACAGCAGAACACAATGGTGGGTGAGATCCCGGATCAAGGAGGTGGAGCAGTCTTCTCAACTGCTGCCTGTGGAGAAGCTCAGCAGTGCTACAGGAACCAACAGGAGTCATCTGTTAGGCTATCAGAAGAAAACTATAATGCCTCCTCAGTGAGGAACTCCTGCAGATATTTTTCCATCTTGATCTTGAAGATGCAAGCCATGCATTATCCCCCCACATTAGACTGGGTGTGAAAGGGAGAGGAGCGAACATGGTTAATGCCCAACCACATAGAGAAATCACTAAATGTCTGCGACAGTAACTGAGGTCCATTGTCAGAAACAAGAATAGCTGGGAGACATCCAACAGAAAAATTTTTTTTAGGGAGCATGTACAGTGACTTTAATAGCAGCAAAAATGCTTCAATGACAATCAGCCAAAATGCATTCAGAAATGGACCTGCAGAATTTGCATGGATGCATCCCCAGGGTTGGTTGGTGGATGAAGATGATGATTATGTTGGTTTGTGGGTCACTCAACATCATGATCATCAGCACCCATACAAGTTCCAAATCTTTCCATTTCCAGTCTAGACATTTCCCAAAAGATAATAAGGACCACACAAACACCCATTCCTTGGGTAGAAAAAATCCCTGACACGGCCATGTTGCTGGAGGCCATGGGGAGAGTGAAGACTTGGGAGCTGCCTGTTGGCTAGCACATTGAGATATGCAGAAAACAAATGTTGCAGCTCCCTTTGGTGAGGGAAACACCCCATTGAGCCTCATGTAATAGCTGTAAGACCTCCTACTGCAAATTCCCTGGAATAACCACTCTGGGAGTTGTGTTGTTCGTGGAGAGGAGGAGGACCCCTTCTAAGACTGAAAGATGGTGGTGCAAGACAAATTAGTTTCAAAATGGATCATAAGTGCAGCCCAGAGGATGAGGATACCAACCTTGCTGGATGGGGTGGACTACCTCCTTGAGTACTGGTTTGGATGCTGTTGCCTTGCTGACTTGGACACCAGTGATCGGAAACCTGTCTTCCTCTTGCTGGGAGCAGACATCCACATGAAAACAAATGAGCTCCTTGTGATCAAATTAGGGGTCCAGGCCAATGGGCAGCCAGGATAGGGTGTCCATGTTTGCATGGCACTCAACGGAGCAACACTGAATGTCACAATTGTATTTAGAGAAGAACAAGGCCCATTGCTACAAACTATGTGCTGCCTTATTGGGTGGATGGAGTAAATAATGAAGTTAATGGCTTGTGGTTCATAATTATTGGAATTTAATGCCATACAAGAAAATGCGAAATTTTGTGATCACATACAAAATGACCAGAGGCTACTTCTCGACTTGAGAGTAATGGACCTGTGCTGGCCTGTGAGTTTGTGATGCAAATGCCAGTGGCTGCTCTGAACCATCTGCATTCTGATGGATGAGGACTGCTCCCATACCGTAATGCAAGGTGTTCATACCCAAAACCAATGGCTTGTTGGGGTCGAAGATACCTAGACACAGTGCTGACCCAAGGCATTCCTTCAGTGTGGTAAAGGCCTTGTCACACACTGAAGACCTGACAAAGGAAGCATCATTCCCTAGAAGTAGATAGAAAGGGGTTGCAATGGTGGATGCACCAGGAACGAACCTGTGGTAATAAGCAATGTTACATAGGAAAGCATGTAGTTCTTGCAAAGATCAGGACACAGCATTGCTCCTTACAAGTTGGATGTCTTGCCACAAATGGCATGGACCAGACGCTTAAGAGAAGGTTGGAAAAAATTGGACTTTTGCAGATTACAATACAGACCCACAGCTTGGAATTTTTGAACAAGGGTCTGGAGACTGTGTAGATGGTTGCTCATAGTACGTCCTCTAACAACAATGTCATCCAGGTCATTGAAACAGGGTGGAATAGTGGATGTGACCTGTTCCACATAGTGTTGAAAAGTTAGGGGAGCAACTGCCATCCCAAATGTCAGTCATACATATTGATATAAGCTGAAAGGCATATTACAATTCATGATATGCTTGGGCTCCTCATCCAGGTGTAATTGGTGATACACTTTGGAAAGATCAAGTTTAGAGAATAATTGGCCACCTGCTAAGCATGTGAACTGTTTGTCCAGACATTGGCAATAGGTATGTGTTGACCACAAACTGTGTATTCATGGAGACCTTAAAACTGCCAATAAGTCACAATTTAACAGAGGCTTTCTTCACCATGATTAGGCGTATGGCCCATTCGCTAGATGAATTGGGAACCACAACCTAGAGAGAGGCAAGTCAGTCCAGATCCACCTCGACTTGGAAGCATGGGACTACAGGAATCTGCTTAGCATGAAGAAATCTAGAACTAGTTGACTGCTTCTAGGTTATGTTGGCTTGAAAGTCTGTGGCACACCTTAGGCTTTCCACAAAGACATCCTGAAATTCTGAGCACAGAGATTCCAATGATTGATAGGGTATGTTGGCTGATACCAACTACATGGAGTCTTTGACTGAAACGCTAAAGGCCTGAAAGCCATCAAACCTGCAAAGGTTTCCTGAACTAGCATCATGGATGGCAATAGAGGTAATAGCTGTCAACTGGCCAGTCAAGGATTGGCCAAGCAAAGATATTCTATTTGTCATGTCCCCCAAGGTGCCTGTTTACCAGTGACAGTGGCAGACAGCTGAGGCCTGAATATATTTGGGCACTAAGTAGGGAAACTGCTGCACTAGTGTCTATCTACATGTGCAGATGTCAAGAGAGAACCAAAACCTCAAGAAAAAGCTTATTGGAATCCTGGTCAGTAACTGGCCCTGATGATGACACTTCCTGGATATCCATATCTATGTTTTCTGATGCTGTGTTCTGTGCAGTTGAGTGGCAGTGTATCACAATGTGACCTTTTTTTTTCCGAGGCTTATGATAGACAGCTCAATGCTGGAGATACTGATCTGTAATGTTGGGAGCAACAAACTGCACATGATGACAACAGGGAGAAGTGGCTAGAATGCTGTTTAAGTGCTGTGTGGAAGCCACCAAATCAGCTGGCTTACACCACTTCTATATTGTTCTCCCCATATGCATTGGACACGGTCGGGCCACCCTGCACTGCTGCAATATTGCACCAGGCTTCCAACTATTGACTAGTAGCATGTGAGACCTCTGGACAATTGACAAAACCTCTTTGAGGGAGAGATTATCTAACTAGGGACTATTGGACTTTTCATTCAGTTTTATATTTTAGTATTTTTAATACCTGTTTAAATACACCTAATATACTGTAGAATTGGTCAGTCAATTTTGTATAAATGGAGGGCCAATTGTGAGACTTCCACATCCAGTGCAGAGTGGATGATAACATCACAAATCATAACGTCAGCATATGATTACTTTGACTTGCCCATGACAAAATGGCACTTGTGACTAAGGCCTTGGAGGTTTGCAGCACAGGCACGAGACTGATGAGGCTGCTTCTTGAATTTTTAGAATTCAGGCTTAGCTGCCACAATGTGTGTGTGTGTGGAGGTGATAATAGGAAGACAATTAACATAAATTGTCAAACGACAATGAGGAAGGTTCCTACAATGGGGCTAACTGCTACAACATCCAATTCAAGGTGGGAGAAATCCTTCACAAAAACAGTGCATGGCATACATCCACATCTACAACATGAAAGGCATGGAAAAGTTACCATAGGCAGTGTTCATACATTTCCCAATCTTCTACTGCCTCATCACAATGCCAGAATGGAGGAGGAAACAGAGCCAGAGACCACAGTTTAGAGAGCAATGCTTGCAAAGCGTGTTACATGACCATGATGAGATCCTTCTATTGTTGCATGAATGTTTGAAGCAGAGACTCCATGTTGTAACAAGATGTGAAAAGCAACCACATAATGAAAAAACACATTAAAATATGACCATGCTTGTCATCAGTGTGTTCTAATCACAAGAACACAAAGACACAATATTTTATTACATCTAAAAATAACTTGTTGCCATAGATTAGTTACACTACTAGTCTGATAATCCTAGTCAGAAGGTTAACATGTTACTGAGAGTGAGGTTAGCCAGTAGAGTGTATGGAGGAGGGGCTGTGTGCACATCCATAAATGGTGGCACTGATTGTTCTAGTGTCTGCCAACTTCTGTGGCACACATTGCAACTGTGTTCCAAAATATATGTGGTTCACTGCAATAACAATATATACAGTGGTAATGTAATAGTGCCTGGCAAGATAATGTTACATGCAGAGTTACAGGAAGTGCCTGTGGCATTTCATTTTGATACTAGTGGACTGGTCTCTTGATAAATTAACCCACATATTTCAGTATTGGTGTTCTGCTGTTGGACAATGTGTGATCAAAATTATGGGCATATGGACATCATGGAACATCCCTGTTAGATAAAGTGCAGATGACTTGTATACTGTCTCTCCTGATGGTTGCAGACACAGCAGACGAAAACATTTGTGTTTTCAAGTCAACATGCCTTACATTACGTCCAAGAACTGGTACTATGTGAAGCAATAGACACTACCTGCTCTCAATTTGCACCACTGTTTGAGCCATGGTTAGGGAAAGCCTTGAACTTTCGTGCCAGGATAGTGTTGGAGTCTTCAGCAGGGTGTAATTCTTTCAAATGCATCAAATTCCATTAACGCTTGAGATGAAGTAAAGCTAAAATTGGATGGATTGGAACACAAAGTGACTTCCCTCATCTCTTTTAGCTGATGCGTCTCTCCTTAGTCAGTAGTATGAAACAGGGTGGCTCTCTTTGCTTCCATGGTGATTTAAAACTACAGTTAATGCATAAGCAGAAGTAAATTCATCCTGATGAACTCTGTTTTAAAATTTTCTGCACTCAACCTTGCTCCAAAATTGATCTCACTGAAGATTATTTTAAGCTTCTGTTAGATGATGAGTCCATAAAAACTTCAGATACAATTTTTCAAGCAAGTAAATAGAAAGTTATGCTGTACAAAAGGGAAATCAAAGCTTATCATCTTGGTCCTTTGAAAGCATACATAAACAAAACAATATTGTACACTAGAGATAAATCAAAGGAAGTTATGCTAAATTAAACAGTTTGGTCTTGTATTCAGGACTGTAGATGCTGTCATCCCCATCCAGCCATCCTGATTTAGGTTTTCTGTAGTTTCCTCAGTTACCTCAGGCAAATTTCTTCAAGGTTCATCCATTAAGCTCACATCTGAGTACCTGTCCTGCCCTTGCCACACTAAACCTGTCAGTATTTAAGTGCCTATATTTATTCATTATGATATTTTGTCTTGGACTGTAATACCATGATATGTCCAATATGCTTATAAAAATGACACAACATGAATAAAACTACTGTACTAATAGTCTTAAGGACTTTGACTAACAGCTAAGCAATTTATTGCCAATCTGTGTGAAGATCCACAGCTCAGTGCCTCTTTTGTTTTGTGGTCAGTAGCCTGTCTTAATGTAAATATTATATTCCAATCAATAATATTCAATATTCATAATAAGTATTAAATATCTTTTTAGTCATTCATGTGCCTGTCAGCTGTGCTGCATATTGGTAACTTGCTTTCTTCCATTTCTTGTAGTATAAAATCATATAAACGCATGGATAATGCAGAATTATTGTTATCTTTAATGTCATAAGAGTCTATAAATGAAACTTTTGACCACACAATTAATTTTGTACTATTTACTAGAAGCATGACTTTGCACTGTCACGAGAAGAGATAATCTCATCTATGTGAAATTGAATCATTGAAAAAATAATATATTTTTACAGTATTTGATGATACTATATATGTCTGATTTTTTAAAGTGTCCTCTTAAGTAAAAAGCTTAACAGTAATCAATGTATTTTGAGAATATTTAATTTATGGTCTTCAAGGTATGGAAATTCCTAATTTCTCAGATAACCTTCTCAGATTAACTGCTGGGGGATTGCCCATAGGACAGCATAAAAGTAGTCCCAAGAGTTATGGTATTTTCCTAATGCTGGTTTATTTTGAAATTTCAACATTTGTATTTAAGCTAAAAGTCATGAAGAAATCACGTCTTTTAATGAGTACCACATACCACACTGATTCAACATGATTTCCCCCAACTTTTAATGCTGATTTTTAAATACATCTTTTAAAACTTTTACACAGAGAATTTACCTTACTTTTCCTGATATGTCATATATAATACCATTTCCAAATGAGTCAAACATTGCTGCTAATGATTTTTGCCTGTAAAATCCAGTGTCATCTTTACCAGAAGGATTCAACACAATCATCCGCGTTCCTGAAATGTAATACAAATATGTATGTATATTAAACCTTAAGGAAAATGTCCTGCATACAATGATATTGTTCTACCTTAACTAAAAAAGCATTACCTATTTTGGCTCTATAGGCGTTAATGAAAGAAAATCTTTAACAGAAGACAGTCTATTAATAAATAAATTGTGAAACAGGAACAGCATGAATGTGGAGAAGTAAGCAACAAACAGTGTGGCTAAGCGAGTCATGGAAAAGTAGATGCAAATGAAATGTGTAACGAGAATGGTCATTGTAGCTTTTAATGTCATGGGGACAATCTTGTATGGTATAGAGACTGAAAAAGAAGTGTCTTTTTATTAATATAACAGAACTGCTACTTATAATAAGTATTCCACTTGTAACTAGAACAAAAGTTTTGCATTTCCATTGACGCACTACATGAAATTATGAATTTTACGCCATGAATATGTCCACATTTTACATTGTATGTAGCTTTTGGCAGTTTCTTGTGCTTTTGGTTAATTGAAAGTATCATTTTATGAGGCTGAAAATAATTTCACTTGTCTCGTATGTCTCTCTTATACAGTAATTTTGAAGGACATTTGTTGGAGTATATATATTTACTTGTCTCTTCTGAGGTCTGCGTATAATTTTGCTTCCTTAGTAAAAGTGCCATGATGGAGGAGGAGGAGGAAGGGAATAGAGTCCCAGGGAAGTGTGATACAACCACTCATTTTATCTGTATACATAAATGCTTTGACAGATGGGGTAAACAGCAATCTTTGACTCTTTACTCATGATACTTTAGCCCAGATGACCCTATGATCCTTCCAGAAGGATTGTATGCATAGAATTACAATAATTAAAATAACTAACATTGGTGGAGTTGTGGAACATTTTTCAAACAATGAAACATAAGTTTTAAGTCCATTGTTGACAGAGTGTAGCCAAACAGTGTCATACTGGTGCCACAGTTGTCTGTGTTGTTCTTTGAAAATCACTCTTCTACAGCAATGGATGAATGGACCAACATAGTTTTGTATGGGTGAGTAAACTTTATTATGAATGTTTATTATTTATATTATTTTTATGTTAATAACACCTTAAATGTTTAATCTTACATACAGCAGTAAAAATATTGTCTAAAAACAGTTTCATAGGTAGTATTTAGGGCCTTATTTCTAAACATCCTTCCGGGAGGATGGTAGGATTATGTGACATCTTTCCTATTTACTTGTGGTAAAAAGGGTTACACTAAATGAACTATACAATATTCTGTACAGCAATGATGATTTACTAAATAATAGTGTAGATTTGGTTCTAACTCCTCCTCTGAATGCCACAGGTAACATTGCTGATGAAGATCAAGGTGATGAGGATAATCCTTGTATAGATAACTTACCTGCATGTCAGCTAAATGCAAATGTTTTGATTACTGACCCACATATGTGGACTTTGACTCTAGATTCACCAATGGAAATAAATTGTCTTCAGAAGGAACAAATACTTGGTACATCTTCGGTGTGTAGCAACAACACAAATAATACTGGGAATAAGCATCAGATATCTCAGTCAGCTACTCCTCCTTCCTAAAAAAAATATAAACAGGATTCTGTTTCAAAATGTAATTCTAGGAAAGAAGAAAGTTGTAACTCAGCAAAAGACAGCATTCCTGAATCAACTGTAGAATGGCCTCTAATGAATAAAAGGTATGAGTCCTTTAGAATACTAGAAAAATTTTTTGAAGAAGAGGTTGTTAGCCTGATAGTTACTTACACCAATCAGTATGCAATGAAAAGAAACAAATTGGGAGACTGCACTGATAATGAAATGTGGGTTTTTATAGCTGTTCTTCTCCTTAGTGGGTATGTCGTGGTTCTGAGGAGGAAGATGTACTGGCAAGGAGAAACTGACAGCCATAATGAACTTGTCTCCAATGCCCTATCAAGGGACCAATTTGATTTTATTATGAACAATCTTCATGCTTGCAACAATGATGAACTGGATCCAAATGATAGATTTGCAAAAATCAGAAGATTGTTATCCATGCTCAATGAGAGATTTATAGCACTGCCACCAAATGAATGCCATCCTTCAGTTGATGAGTTCATGGTTCCATATTTTGAATGACATGGGTGTAAACAGTTCTTCAAGGGTAAATAACTCATTTAAAAAATTACATTATGTCCAAATAATTTCAAGTGTTTTCATAATGTTATATGTTAAACCAATTCGATATGGATGTATGTTCCATAAGCATTCAGCTTCTGCAAGATCTCAAGAAAAGAGGCACTGAAGCTAGTGGGACAATCTGCCAGAACAGAATACCTAAAAGCTGAATTTTGTCTCCACCAGAAAAATTTAAGAAGGAGAAAAGAGGAACACACAAGTCCTGTTCAGATAAAAATTCTGGTAAAAGTCTACAGGTATATGTTAAAATGTTATGCTTTGAAACAATTCAACATGTTAATTAACTTTCTTTTGTTTCAGGAATCTCAGTTGTCATGTGGAATGATAACAGTGTCATTACTTTGGCTACCAATTATGACCAGGCTCTGCCACTGAGACAGGTAGGCCGATTCCCCAGGGAGAAGAAACAGAAAGTGTCAGCACCTCAACCTAGACTGTTCCAAGCATATAAAAATCATATGGATGGAATAGATCACGCCGAACAAACTACATATCCATAAGAGGAAAAAAGTGGTATTTTCCTATAATATCACATCTAATCAATGTTGCTGAACAAAATACTTGGAATCTGTACAGGCATAATGAGGGGCCAATGGATCATCTCACATTTAGGCGCCATATTGCCACTGCCATACTTGATGGAAAGAAGAGCATTGTTCAAAGCAGATGACAACATTCCAGATTAAATGAAATTGAATCATGCTATGATGGGAAAGAACATTATGTTGGTGATTTATCAATAGATAAAAAAAAACAAGAAAATATAACTGCAATGCAGAATGTGCAAGAAGAAGATCACCACTAAGTGCCTCAAGTGTGATTTGGCTCTTCATGTTTCATGTTTTCTGTCTTTCCATACAAAATTGTAGTTGTAATATTTTTGAAAATGTAGTCATATTATCCTGCCATCCTTCCAGAAGGAAGACCTATTGTGACTAGACTATGAATGTACTTGTTGTAAAATCTGTTTTCTGTGTTTGTAACAACAAATGCTAATAAAATATTAGAATATAAACAAACATATTTAAAATTTTATTCCAGGGCTATCTGGGTAAGTATAAGGGAAAGTATTATCACTGAATGACTGCTCAACAATTCAGGTTGATGCAGAAAGAATTTCTATTTGTTGTGATGAATGACAGTTTCCACTAAAAGTAGAAAAATTTAAGTTAATGCAGATGAGTAGGAAAAACAGACCTGCAATGCTCAAATACAGTATTAATGTTGCACTGCTTGGCACAGTCATGTTGATTAAATATCCAGATATAACATTGCTGACAGATATGAAGTGAAATGAATACGTAAAGATGGTGGTAGGGAAGGCAAATGCTCATCTTGAGTTAAAGGGAGAATTTTATTAAAGAGTAGGTCATCTATACAGGAGACAATGTACGAAACACTACTGCAATCCAATCTTGAGTACTGCTCAACTGTTCAGGATCCCCATCACTTCAGATTAAAGAAAGACATTAAAGCAGTTCAGAAGTATGTAGGTTTGTTACCATTAGGTTTGATCAACATGTGAGTGTTATGAACATGCTTCACGTTTCATATGGGAATTCCTGGATTGAAGACAATGTCCTTTTCATAAAACACTATGAAAAAAATATTAGAGAACTGGCATTTGCAGCTGACTGCAGAGTGATTCTACAGCCACCAATGTACATTTCATGTATGTTGTTATTGTTGAGGTCTTCAGTCCTGAGACTGACTTGATGCAGCTCTCCATGCTACTCTGTCCTGTGCAAGCTTCTTCATCTCCCAGTACCTACTGCAGCCTACATCCTTCTGAATCTGCTTAGTGTATTCATCTCTTGGTCTCCCTCTACGATTTTTACCCTCCACGCTGTCCTCCAGTACCAAATTGGTGATCTCTTGGTGCCTCAGAACATGTCCTACCTACCGATCCCTTCTTCTAGTCAAGTTGTGCCACAAACTCCTCTTCTCCTGAATTCTATTCAATACCTCCTCATTAGTTATGTGAGCTACCCATCTAATCTTCAGCATTCTTCTGTAGCACCACATTTCGAAAGCTTCTATTCTCTTCTTGTCTAAACTATTTATCGTCCATGTTTCACTTCCATACATGGCTACTCTCCATACAAATACTTTCAGAAATGACTTCCTGACACTTAAATCAATACTCAATGTTAACAAATTTCTCTTCTTCAGAATCGCTTTCCTTGCCATTGCCAGTCTACATTGTATATCCTCTCTACTTTGACCATCATCAGTTATTTTGCTCCCCAAATAGCAAAACTCCTTTACTACTTTAAATGTCTCATTTCCTAATCTAATTCCAACATCACCCGACTTAATTTGACTACATTCCATTATCCTCGTTTTGCTTTTGTTGATGTTCATCTTATACCCTCCTTTCAAGACACTGTCCATCCCATTCAACTGCTCTTCCCAGTCCTTTGCTGTCTCTGACAGAGTTACAATGTCATCGGCGAACCTCAAAGTTTTTATTTCTTCTCCATGGATTTTAATACCTACTCTGAACTTTTCTTTTGTTTCCTTTACTGCTTGCTCAATATACAGATTGAATAGCATCGGGGAGAGGCTACAACCCTGTCTCACTCCCTTCCCAACTACTGCTTCCCTTTCATGTCCCTTGACTCTTATAACTGCCATCTGCTTTTTGTACAAATTGTAAATAGCCTTTCACTCCCTCTATTTTACCCCTGCCACCTTCAGAATTTGAAAGAGAGTATTCCAGTCAACATTGTCAAAAGCTTTCTCTAAGTCTAGAAATGCTAGAAATGTAGGTTTGCCTTTCCTTAATCTTTCTTCTAAGATAAGGCATAAGGTAAGTATTGCCTCACATGTTCCAACATTTCTATGGAATCCAAATTGATCTTCCCCGAGGTCGGCTTCTACCAGTTTTTCCACTCGTCTGTAAAGAATTTGCATTAGTATTTTGCAGCTGTGACTTATTCAACTGATAGTTCAGTAATTTTCACGTCTGTCAACACTTGCTTTCTTTGGGATTGGAATTATTATATTCTTCTTGAAGTTTGAGGGAATTTCGCCTGTCTCATACATCTTACTCACCAGATGGTAGAGTTTTGTCAGGTCTGGCTCTCCCAAGGCTGTCAGTAGTTCCAATCAAATGTTGTCTACTCCCGGGGCCTTGTTTCGACTTAGGTCTTTCAGTGCTCTGTCAAACTCCTCACGCAGTATCATATCTCTCATTTCATCTTCATCTACACCCTCTTCCATTTCCATAATATTTCCTCAAGAACATCGCCTCTGTATAGACCCTCTATATACTCCTTCCACCTTTTTGCTTTCCCTTCTTTGCTTAGAACTATTTCATTCCTCAAAGCTACCCATTCTTCTTCTACTGTATTTCTTTCCCCCATTCCTGTTGATTGTTCCCTTATGCTCTCCCTGAAACTCTGTACAACCTCTGGTTCTTTCAGTTTATCCAGGTCCCATCTCCTTAAATTCCCACCTTTCTGCAGTTTCTTCAGTTTTAATCTGCAGTTCATAACCAACAGATTGTGGTCAGAGTCCACATTTGCCCCTGGAAATGTCTTACAATTTAAAATCTGGTTCCTAAATCTCTGTCTTACCATTTTATAATCTATCTGAAACCTTCTAGTATCTCCAGGGTTCTTCCATGTATACAACCTTCTTTTATGATTCTTGAACCAAGTGTTAGCTATGATTAAGTTATGCTCTGTGCAAAATTCTACCAGACGGCTTCCTCTTTCATTTCTTACCTCCAATCCATGTTCACCTACTAAGTTTCCTTCTCTTCCTTTTCCTACTGTCGAATTCTAGTCACCCATGACTATTAAATTGTCATCTCCCTTCACTACCTGAATAATTTTTTTTATCTCATCTATATTTCATCAATTTATTCATCATCTGCAGAGCTAGTTGGCATATAAACATGTACTACTGTAGTAGGCATGGGCTTTATTTCTATCTTGGCCACAATAATGCATTCACTATGCTGTTTGCAGTAGCTTACCCTCACTGCTATTTTTTTATTCATTATTAAACCTACACCTGCATTACCCCTATTTGATTTTGTATTTATAACCCTGTATTCACCTGACCAAAAGTCTTGTTCCTCCTGCCACCGAACTTCACTAATTCCCACTATATCTAACTTTAACCTATCCATTTCCTTTTTTAAATTATCTAACCTACCTACCCGATTAAGGGATCTGACATTCCATGCTCCGATCCGTAGAACGCCAGTTTTCTTTCTCCTGAGAACGACATCCTCTTGAGTAGAGATCCAAATGGGGGACTATTTTACCTCCGGAATATTTTATCCAAGAGGACGCCATCATCATTTAATCATACAGTAAAGCTGCATGCCCTCAGGAAAAATTACGGCTGTAGCTTCCCCTTGCTTTCAGCCATTCGCAGTACCACAACAGCACGGCAGTTTTGGTTAGTGTTACAGGGCCAGATCAGTCAATCATCCAGACTGTTTCCCCTGCAACTACTGAAAAGACTGCTACCCCTCTTCAGGAACCACACATTTGTCTGGCCTCTCATCAGATACCCCTCCATTGTGGTTGCACCTATGGTACAGCTATCTGTATCGTTGAGGCACGCAAGCCTCCCCACCAATGGCAAGGTCCATGGTTCATTATTATTCATTATTATATTATTTCATGTAAGGATTATGAAAATAAGAGATATTAAGGTTCATAGAGATGCATATAGGCAGTAGTTTCTCCATCACTCCATTTGCAAGTTGAACACAAAGGGAAATGTTTGATAGTGGTACAGGGTACCCACCTTTATACACTATACACTGGATTGCAAAGTATGCATGTAGTTGTTGATGAGGAGGAGGGAGAGGGAGGAAGCAGGGCAGTGGGAAAAGGGGAATAGGAGAAAGATTAGGAGAGGAGGAGGATGTGGGGGATGAGCAGGTGGATGAGAATGTGGGAGGGAATTGGTGGGTGGGGGAATGGAATGGAGGGTTAGTAGAAGCTATGATATAATATATTTAAAGTATAGAAGTTCATTTTGAAAGGGTCTCTTCATTTTATGTTGTTGCATGATATTGCTGTCAACATTAGCCAGACATATCATCACAGATTTATGGTACTTCTGAAGTAGGGATTATATAAATAAAAATAACAGATAATTTGTGCTAATGTTTCATCCAAAAATCAGGTCTTAATAAATTTTTTGTTTGCCTTTTCTAATTATAATATAGAAAAAGAAGTCTCCGAATAATTATCCCATTTTACAAAATTACTTTTGATAATTTAAAATATATGTTTGTTTTTACTTTCTTTTTTTGGGGAGGGGGAGGGGGGGGATGGGGTTAATGGTCATCGTAAATCATTTATATGATGGGAGGTAGTGTCAACAGCTAATGATGTGTTAAGGAAAGATGTGTTAAGTTATGGTTGAGCAAACTCAGCTTCAGATAGTAGGTGGGCAAGAAAATGAGAATAAATTGAAGGATTACTGAACTTGGGTGTTGAAATTTACCAAAAATCATAAGTTCCACTTGTGCAAAATAATAAAAATCAGGCATCTGGTGTAATGAGTGAAATCAGAAATGATTTAGAGCATGAATCCAAAAAATTATGTACAAAATTTCTATTACTTCTAGCTCTTGAGTAATTTTAAATACATTGCAAGATACTTGTAATTTTGGGCTAGAATGCAATTAGAACATAATTCTGTATAAATACAGTCTTTGTGAACAAAGAGAGTGGAAGCATTACAGTGTCCAAAAGTTTATTCCACTATGTTTGCCATCAGTTTTACCAGTGATTCATTGTTAAGTTATGTTTGAGTGTATATTTAAGATTTTTTGTGGAGTTGCTGTTTGGAAGCAATTTTTTGTTGTTGTATCAGTTGAAACTATCAAATTATCTTACAATAGTTTTTATGATTCCTGACTTTTCCAGCATATGGCTTTGTTTTCAGGTGTTCAGTAAATTGTTGTGGATTCTTCATACAATCAAGCTTCTAATGTGCCCTTTGTACTTAGTTTCAAAATTTCTGTTTTCCTGCCCAACATTCTGATTTTAGTGCGGCATTTGTTCAGATTTTATTGTTACTGTATTTTAATTCAGTTAGCCAGTTTATGAAGTAATTGCCCACCACAAACATTGTTCTTGACAATATTTTTTACAGTTCTGGTTACTTCTATTGCAAAAATCTGGTAATTGCATTCAGGTTTCATACACTTCTTTTATTACAGAATGTTAACATCTATTTGTATATCTATTAATTATTTTATAACATTTGTAGAATAGTACTTTTTTGTGGAAAGTTTGTCTTAATGTCGGCAGGCACCAAAATGTACCTCAGACTTTATGTGCATGTACTTGTCAAAGCAATGATATTCTGTTATGTTCTAGGTAGAATATTGGGCTTTGGGGCTGCTTGAAGTACAGCTGCACAGTATTGCTATAACAAGAGAAAAGGTCACATCTCTGTAATGAACTAGAGCTTCATAAATGATTTATTGTCTAGTATTGGTGCTCTAGAAGATGAATGATAAGGGCGCTGTTGTTTTCTCTGATCATACTAAAATTTGTGCAATCCTTCAGTGGCATACTACACCAGAGCCTGCAGTGGGTTGAACTGTTGATAATTTGGAAACGATCCTTTCAGGCTCAAGTACAAGATAACTGAGGACTGTGGAGTGATCCAGAGTGTAGTTTCAAGACTTTGGGTGTACTCTCATGTCAAGTTTCAGGATTGCTATCAGATCTAAAATCACGTTATCAAAATATTTCAGCAGTCCATCTACTGTATCTTGCTGTAACTTACTATGAAAGACAACAACCTCAGATAGTGTAATACCCATGCCCACATTTTATTCAGAATAATATTCATGACAGCATTGTGTGTGGAAAGTGAATGAACATTAATCTTATACTCATGGTATTCATAAAAATGACTTCATTGTTAATATAATAATAATAAATAATTTAATATTTTGTAAAAAATTAGGTCTCAGACAATACCCACAGAAAAAGAAATTGAAAATCTCAATCTTTTGTTATCTATGATTCTTCTAGAAAAATCCTTCTTGTTCAAACTGTTGTACTGATAGGATGTGACTGATCTTTTGTAACACAAGAGGTCTATAAAAAACTGTATTATGTTGCTAATTTAATATTTGAGAAATAGAGTTTATGTGTCACTGAAATGAATCTTCTTTGTTTGCTGGTTATATATGATTACTTTTGTGCATGAACTTAGTGCCATTTACACTGCCTGACATACAATGTTGCTACACATTCCCAGGTGGAGATTTCTTTAACAAAATAACAATCATTAACTAGGAAAAGCAGTGATTAAATAAAACCTCCATGCTACATTAATAATAAGTAACTAGTTTTATTGTAATCTTGCTGAAATTGTGCAACATGCAATCAAACCATACAAGCCACAATAGACTGCCAGGAATGGATGATCTGTGTGCCAAAATCAGTCATCATAGCCCCCACCCTTAATGTATTATATACATACAGCACAATCAAGTGGTAACCACTAGCAAGGAAGACTTCAGCTTATGAAAAATTACCGTTACACTCCTGTGGTGGTCAGACATATTATGTCCATCTCTCTGACCCTTTAATAAATTTTAACAGAGATTTTTGTAGAATGCACGTAACAGGAGATTTATGCCTATTCTGAAGGTTGCATAGATTTTTTTGTTTTTACAATAATTTGACCACCTTTCACAAACTATGTTTTCCATCAAGAACATCAGTTACCACTAGAGAGGAAATAAAGAATGTTTGGCACTTCAGAAGTTTGTGTCTGGTTTCATAACATTATTGTTCTTGTTGACAATTTTATAGGAAAGCAAATGTCAAGTCAAGACAGATTCTTATTACAAAATGCATTCAATTTTGCATGCACCTCTCTTTCCTTATAGCCACTACCTGTTTCTACCTTTTGTGTCTTAATCTTAAAATATATGCCAGTGTCATAAATGACCATCAGACTTTTATTTGGACAGCTCTCAGTGCTGTATGGTGATACACTGTTCATTTTCAGTAGTTGTCCATCACTTCCAGACAGTTCATTCATTAATATTTGACTACCATCATCAGATAAACCACTGCCTATTGCTTTTATATCTAAATGAAATTAGGCAGCTGAATCAACAAACAAACTGTCAAATGTCTTCCACTATATTTTTAAACCACTTAGAACTACATTTTGTAAAATATTCGAAAGCTGGACATCAACAGTACTAGAGGTCAATACTATCTTACAGAATATCAACCTCAGCTAAACATCAAGAACATCATTTACCACTAGAGAGGAAATAAAGAGCGTTTGGCACTTCAGAAGTTTGGGCCTGGTTTCATAACATTATTCTGAATAATGATTTGATATCTCCAAGTTTTCTTTGTTATTTTCCATTTTCTTCTTTTGTCTCTCTTTAAATCCTTCCTACCTGTTCACCACTCCCTCCCTCCCCCCCCCCCCCCCCCCCCAATAACATAAGCTAACACCTATATTTTGAAGTTTACACAATGTTTGAAGTTTGCACAATGGGAGATATCTCTAAGTGAAGTGCTACCCTTCTCAGTGTCAAAAAAGCCATCTGCAAGTTGTGGAGCTGTCTGGATTCCAGAACCTAAGTGAAAAAAATCCAAGGCCTTTCTTATGCACCCAAAGGAAGAATGCTGTTATAATCACTGACACAAGTTTTGTCACATCCTGGTTTCCAGTTGATTTTCCATGGACCATAATTTTGATCTCTCTCTGTAATGTGGAAAAAGTGAGTTTTATAATTACAATACAGTTGAGAATTATACCAACATGCTAACCATTTACAACATGATTGTCTTAAGCTGTTGTTGTGGTCTTCAGTCCAGGGACTGGTTTGATGCAGCTCTCCACACTATTCTATCCTGTGCAAGCTTCTTCATGTCTGAGTAACTACTGCAACCTACATCCTTCTGAATCTGTTTAATGTATTAATGTCTTGGTCTCCCTCTACGAATTTTGCCCTCCATGCTTCCCTCCAATACTAAATCGATGGTCTCTTGATGCCTCAGAATCTGTCCTACCAATCAATCTCTTCTTCTAGTCAAGTTGTGCCACAAATTTCTCTTCTCCCCAATTCTATTCAGTACCTCCTTATTAGTTACATGATCTACCCATCTGATCTTGAGCACTCTTCTGTAGCACCACATTTCAAAAGCTTCTATTCTCTTCTTGTCTAAACTGTTTATCATCCATGTTTCACTTCAATACATAGCTACAATACATAGCTACGCTCCATACAAATACTTTCAGAAAAGACCTTCTGACACTTAAATCTATACTCAATGTTAACAAATTAACAAATTTCTCTTCTTCAGAAATACTTTTCTTGCCATTACCAACCTAAATTTTATATCTTATATAGTCTGACCATCATCAGTTATTTTGCTCTCCAAATAGCAAAACTCATCTACTACTTTAAGTGTATCATTTCCTAAGTAATTCCCTCAGCACCACCTGATTTAATTTGGCTACATTCCATTTTCCTCATTTTGCTTTTGATGATGTTCATCTTTTATCCTCCTTTCAAGATGAGGTACATTCCATTCAACTGCTCTTCCAAGTCCTTTGCTGTCTGACAGAATTACAACGTTGTCAGCAAACCTCAAAGTTTTTATTTCTTCTCCATGAATTTTAATCCCTCCTCCAAATTTTCTTTTGTTTCCTTTACTGCTTGTTCAATATACAGATTAAATGACATTGGAGATAGAATATAACCCTGACTCTATCCCTTCTCAATCACTGCTTCCCTTTCATCCCCCTTGACTCTTATAACTGCCATATGGTTTCTGTACAAATTTGTAAATAGCCTTTTGCTCCATTTATTTGGCCCCTGCCACTTTCAGAATTTGAAAGAAAATATTCCAGTCAACATTGTCAAAACTTTCTTTAATTCTGCAGATGCTAGAGGCATAGGTTTGCCTTTCCTTGATCTATCTTCTAAGATAAGTCTTAGGGTCAGTATTGTCACACATGTTCCAACATTTCTATGGAACCCAAACTGATCTTCTCAGAAGTCGGTTTCTACCAGTTTTTTCATTTGTCTGTAAATAATATGCATTAGTATTTTGTAGCTGTGACTTATTAAACTGATAGTTTGGTAATTTTCACACCTTCCAACACTTGCTTTCTTTGGGATGGGAATTAATATATCTTAAGCTACACACTCCATATTATGACACATTTAGAAATTCTGCAGTGCAGTAGATAATGTTGTCAAGGAAATATGATTTCAGTTTGTATTTGAAGTTAAATTTATCAACCAATAAATTCTTTACATTACTATATGATCACAGATTTTAGACCTTTAGCAAGATCTGTAATATGTGACTTCCAGCTCAGGCTATTATTATTAAAACACCTAAGATTTTAGAATATAATATTATGTTTCATTTATTCATTTACTTTCACATATTACTTTTGTGGCATAGAATGCCATAAATATCAATATTTGCTCAGTGTATTAGTGTGCTATCTTTGAGGAGAGGGCTTTGGGGAGGATGTTGGCCACTAACGGCAGTTAGCCTCTGGACTTGTATCTGTGTAGAAGCGAAGTGCTAATAAATCTGTATCTTAGAGAATACTAGTTGTTTACCTACAACTGTATCAAAAATGGTTCAAATGGCTCTGAGCACTATGGGATTCAACTGCTGAGGTCATTAGTCCCCTAGAACTCAGAACTAGTTAAACCTAACTAACCTAAGGACATCACAAACATCCATGCCCGAGGCAGGATTCGAACCTGCGACCGTAGCGGTCTTGTGGTTCCAGACTGCAGCGCCTTTAACCACACGGCCACTTCGGCTGGCTGCAACTGTATCCTATTTCCTCACTGGTGACCCCTTTTTTTGTTTAATATGTGTCCGAGCTACCGCCCGAAGGTTATTTATGCGCCTACCGCGTCGGGTTTCTTCGCGATCGTGAGGGCCATTGTTCAGCTTCAGACAATGGCCTTTTTAGCACTCACCGCCACCCGGATTTCAGCAACATCTCTCCAGCACTCCTGCCGTCGTAGTGGACATGCCGCAAGACTCTTCAGAATCCTTCAGCCTGAACATGCAGTGGAATTCATTGAGTGCCGCCAGTTTCTTCAAACCGCCAACGGTCACGGACTCTAGCTTTGTTAGCCTAGACCTTTCCACGTGTTCTCCACAGAGTGTTGTTCAGAACATTCCTACTCCTGTGTCGAACATACAATTCAATACAGTTCATGCTGCTGAGCGAAGTTTTGCTACTTTGGAAAATCCAGTAGTAAATTCAAACTCGAATCAGTTCCCACCACGTGTGTAGCCTTGCGCACCGGCTAGTCAACAGGTGCTCAATGCTCGCCCAACAGCAAATATCACACCGAGTGTGCATCCTAGTGGACATGTGTGGGATCCTTGTGTTGCTTCTAATCAAGTAAACAATTCTGTGCTGGACAGTAATTACCCAGACATCTACAACCAGCCCCACCGCTCACGGTCGAGTGAATACAGTGTGCATAACAAACATTCACTGGCATACTTAAGTACTTGTGGCTTCTCTCTGAGCTACCACGTCAATGAGAATACATATTTTGACTATGATCCTCATACTGTTCGAGCGTCCGTCGCTTCTCAGCCCCCCCTGCATTACGGGATGCCAATAATTCAGCCTCGCTATCTTCTGCATGCTCTACTTCCGCCTGAAGAAATAGGCACACCTCCGCAGTGACTGCAGCGCCGAATCTGCCAAAACTACCAGACTTCAAACCCGCTCACCCGGAGTTCTGTTTTAACCCGGTTGAGCAGACATTCAATGTCTGTGCTTTGGACGACGCCACACACTTTGCCTGCCTCATGAACCATCTTCATGACCATGTCGATTTAATTTACGATCTGGTCAAAGCACCCCCCCCCCCCCCCCCCCAGCAGGGAAGTATGCTGTGGTGAAACAGACGATACTGGAGTGCATCTCGAAAACCAGGAGAGAAAATGTGCGACAACTCATCTACAAAGAGTGTCTCCGTCCTAGCTGTGGCAGTGCATCCATCTTCTTGTCGATGAGCAAGTTATGCCTGATGACACACCCACAGAAATCTGGACAGAAAAGCTGCCTTTGCCTGTCCAGACTGCAATCTCTGCATATGAAGATAGGCCAGTAAATGAATGTTTACGTGCCGCTGACAGAGCATACTCCGCCAGGCAACGTGAGCTCCGTGCACTGTAGTCTGGACGTGACCGCACTAAGAAGCTTTCTGACACCACGCCCTTGTCTGGTGCTGCTAATAACAAGTTTGTTAAACTAGCCGCCCTGCCTGCACCTTCAACTCCCCGCAACGACAGTGCATCAGCCTCTGTGGAAGACTCTGGGTCACATACTCCATCACCTAGCAACTACCCACAGGAGCACAGGCCCGCCCAACCTTTCTGTTTCTTCCACGCAAGAGTCGGGGAGCAAGCTCGCAAATGCCAGTCACCATGTTCTTACCCAAACTCCAACCGCAAGTATGCTGCGGTGCCACCTCCTGCAATGTAAACAACGGGCACCATCCAACGTTGCATTCAATTTCAGACAACAACAGTAAGTGTGGTCGAGTCTATGTTCGCGATTTACAATCAGGTGTACGTTTTCTGGTAGACACTGGCACAGACATCTCTTTGCTGCCGGTTCGCCTAGCAACCAATAAAGTGCAACCACACAAAACAGTACTTCGTGCAGTGAACTTGTCTACCCTACAGTGTTCGGGTTCTACTCTGTATACAGTGAAACTTTCGCCCGAGTGCAAGCTGGAGTGGACGTTTTTAGTGTCAACAATTGAAGAACCTATTCTCGGAATTGATTTCCTCAAGCACTATCAGTTGTCACTAGATTTTGTGCAAAATACTGTGTTTTACCTCCCCCTACACAAACACATTCCTTTCGCTCCACCGAGTGACAGTTTGGCTAACACCAAACATGTGTGCTGTGCTAAGAAGTGTTTAAACCTATCCTTGGAGCTGCAGTCTTGGACAAACAAGTGGGTAGTGGAGTGCGCCAAGTCTTTGAAGTTGCGGATGGAATGTATGGAAATGCTGCTGCATCCCCGCAACATACACCACGAGTTGGCCTCCACACAACAACGCCTCACGATACTACAAGCAGACGACTCGTCTGCTACAGACAAGGTCATTGCATGCCAATCTGGTGTTCCCATGCCCACGCATGTTAACGACAATGTTGTGAACTCTGTAAACTGTGTCAGCACCCCCTCTTGTAATGACAGAGTATGCCCAAGTGCTCATGTTCCTTGCGTTCCGAATGGACAATTAACTTCCCAAGCTCGTGGCAATGAACTACGGCCATCTGCTGTCGGCCACGCCCACTCGTGCCTACAGCGCTCGCAGCAGCACGGCCCGCTACCAAGAACCAGTGTATCAACCTCGCCCATGTTAACACGCGAGCGGCCTTTACACAGCCTATGAGCGGATGGCACACCTGTACTTCCGTGCCCTCAGCGCCACAGCCTTGCACGTCCGCCACTGCCTGCTCTGCTTCACGGACATCTGACTGTCGTGCTGAGCCATGTATTGCAGTAGTTACTAATGGCACAGTTCATCAGTTATGTCTAACCGATGGGCCACCCATATCGTAATGCCCATGCCGCCTCAAGCCAGAATTTATGAAAATTGCAAAAGAACAATTAGATGATCTTTTACAAAAGGGAATAATTGAACCTTCTTCCAGTTGCTGGGCTAGTCCTATCCTGTTTGACCAAAAGAAAGACAGTACTTGGCATATGGTCGGAGACTATAGGCGTCAAATGTCCGCACTATCACTGATAAATACCCGGTCCCACACATTACGGACTTCAATCATGCGCTCGCAGGTGCGAAGTACTTCTCTGTTTTGGACTGTAAGCATGCATTTCATCAGATTCCTATGGCTCTGGAGGAAATTGAAAAGACTGCCATAACCACTCCTTTCGGGCTGTTTCAATACAAATTTATGCTGTTTGGGTTGAAAAATGCCCCCCAAACGTGGCAGCATTTCATCAATCAAACTTTATCCCATCTAGACTTTTGTTTTGTATACATGGATGACATATTGGTTTTTGCTTCTACTTTGGAACAGAGTGAGGAGTGTGTTCAAGTCGTGACAGATATTTTAGCAGCCGCTGGTATTGAACTGAACAATAAAAAGACTCAATTTCACCAGTCATCCGTCACATTCCTAAGTTATGTTGTGTCGTCGGACGGTCTGACACCACCGCAGGACAAGATCAAGCCTGTTCTCGAGATGCCATGCCCCCAGACCTATAGGGAATTACGCAGGTGTTGAGGGATGAGATTTCTATGTGCTCACTGATCACAAGCCATTGGTTCCTGCCATAAAAATCCTGCGGCTGATCTGCCCCCAAGACGCTTTCATCACATCGATTACATCTTGCAATTTACAAATGAGATTCGCTACATCCGAGGAGTGGACAATGTGGTTGCTGATTTTCTCTCGCACGTTGGTGCTGTCACAACCTTAATTGACTTAACGGACCTACCTCGGTTGCAATCGGCAGACCCCGATACCATGCAGTTAATCTCGGACCACAGCTCCTCTCTCCAACTGGTACACTCTACTTTCCCTGGCATATCTGACTTAGTGTGGTGTGATGAATCAACTGGTACATTGCAGCCATTCATTCCTAAGCCCCTTCAATGCCAGGTCTTTGACAAATTACACACGTTAGCACACCCCAGTGTCAAAGTTTCCACCCATCTGGTATCTGAACGGTTTGTCTGGAGAGACATGCACCGTGACTGTCAGTCTTGGGCCAGGGCATGCATGTTGTGTCAACAGAACAAAGTTTCCAGGCACACTTCCCCACCCCTTGGCTGTTTTGCCCAACTGCCAGGTCGGTTTCACCATGTTCATGTGGACCTCGTAGGCCCTTTGCCCCCCTCCGAGGGTTTCCATTACTTGTTTACAGCTACTGACAGGATGACGTGGTGGGCTGAGGCTGTGCCTATTCCGAACATTACCTCTGAGCCAGTAAGTTGAGCATTCTTAGATTCGTGTATCTCTAGACTTGGCTCACCTGTTTACCTCACCACTGACCAGGGATGACAATTCGAGTCTTCAGTTTTCTCCGACTTATGTAAAATGTATGGTATTGCCAAAATTCATACTTCTGCATACCACCCCCAAAGCAATGGGCTTGTCGAGCAATGGCATCGCACCTTAAAGTCTGCCTTGCGTTGCCATGACTTACTATGGACAGAAGCAATGCCCTTCGTGCTTCTTGGCCTTTATGTGACTTTCAAGGAAGACCTCAAGGATTCTGTGGCCGAGTTTGTGTATGGCCAACCTCTGGTTTTGCCTGGAGAATTAGTCACTCCCACCCCACTTCCACGGCCCTCTGAACTCCCTTCACTTCTCGAGCGAGTTCGCTTGCACTGCAGCAAAATTCAGCCGCCACCTCCAGCTACTCATACACCTCCGCACGTGTATGTACCATGAACGCTAGACTCTTGTGAGTACGTGTTTCTCAGAGACGACTCAATCAAAGCCTCGCTTCAGTAACCCTACACAGGTCCTTACAAGGTCGTCAAACGCTCCGAGAATAACATGGATCTCCTCATAAAAGACTCAACCGAGTGAAACCAGCTTTCATTGAGCCTCAGGTGAACCTCCCTGACTCTGCCCCTATTTCTCCACTCCTGCTTCGAGCGGCCATCTATCTTCTCATACCATACATCTGGGTATTGATTCTCCACAGCATGTTTCTCTGCTGAGCACTGCTTCTTCTCTGCATTCATCTAATTCGAGTGGCCAATCTTTTTGAGGTTTCACTCCTCACAGCCCTCGCAGTTGAAATGCCAACCATTCGGATTCTACCATTGTGTTATCATCTTCATGTGACAGCTCTTTGTCACGCCGTTCAATCCATGCTGGCTCCTCGTTGCCTTTGGTCACACTCCCTCGTCCGTCAGCTGGTCACCCTAGGTTGTCACCTGCGCAGTCCAGTGGACCTGCCACCCCCCTCTTCGCAGATGCTTCCCCCTGCCATGGCCTTCCCACACCTACCTGCCTCCCTACCATTGCTTGTACAGGTTCCACCCAAGAATTCACAACACATGTACACCCTGATGACGTACATAAATTATCTGTTGTAGATGGTGATACGGTGTGTGTGGTACTCACGTGTGACAATGTTAAGGGAGGAAGTGCAGAAACTCGTGTGGTGCGACACTTTAAATTGAGCACAAGTGCTGTGTGTGGCAATTTACATGCCTTTGTTAGGCCTTTTGGCAAGGTGATTCTCCGCCTGCCTGCTGACGAAGTGCTACACCTCCGCTCCAGGACGGGACGTCGTCTTCAGCCGCCAACGTTGCTTACTGACTTCGCCATCGAAGTACCGGGTTTCACCCCCCGGTCTCCTACCAGTTGACTGCTTCCACCTGACACGGAAGAACTGTATGTTACCTTCCTAACTTCTCACCCCCCCCCCCCCCCCCCACTCCCATTCAGAGGGACGTACTCCATACTGTGCGGGGGGCGCAATGTGGCATAGAGCGCCATAAATATCGATATTTGCTCAGTGTACAAGTGTGCTATCTTTGAGGAGAGGGCTTTGGGGAGGATGTTGGCCACTAACAGCAGTTAACCTCAGGACTTGTATCTGTGTAGAAGTGAAATGCTAATAAATCTGTCTCTGAGAGATTCCTAGTTGTTTACCTACAACTATATCCTATTCCCTCACTTTTAATGGTGTGATCAGGCCTTGAGCAGTACAGAATTGCATGTATTGTTTTATATATGAGTACAGTGACAGCCCTTTTACAGATAAGCAGTTACTAATTTTCAAGAAAGTCTTATTTACATTTTTAAGGGTTTATCCATATGTCCATTTATAACACTTCCATCATCAGTTTCTTCAGTACACGATGAAAGGTTATTTATGTATGGCACTGGACCCAATATCAATCCTGGTTTCTTCATAAGATGCAAGACACTTCTTGTCCTCTTAGGTAGGTAGAATGGAAAGCATTTATCAGCAAGATCACTGATAACATAATATGTTAGCTTCTCGTGGAGAGTGCTATAAACTGCACAGTTAAATGCTTTTGACAAGTCACGCTAAACACCAGTTGACAATATTCTGTAATTTAAATTTTTTATAATCTAATTTGTAAATGGAGAAAATAACTTGTTCTGTGGAGAGAAACTTTCAAGTTCAAATTGAGGCTGCCTAACTACCTTATTTTGAGAGAGGTGTGCTGTGGTTCTTGCATACTTAAGCTTTTCCACTGCATTCAACATCAAAGTAGTGTGACTGATTGGTAATTGTTCTTATTCAAGATAGTGCCATGATTCCTTACATCCAAGAGTTGATGAAGTCTTCTACTACCAAACGCAACTGATAAGGGTAGAGAGGATATCTTTCAGGGGGTCATAGTGTAAGGCAGCATAGTATAATCAGATTTTGTGTCATTATTCACAGGCAGTACTAAATCAAGCTTTAATGTGGAAAAGGTGCAGTTATAAAGTACTTTAATGGTAGAAGAAAAACCTCAACTGCTTAATTCAGTGACAGCTTTGTTTAGTAACCTCACTGGAAATGCATTTGGAAGATACAGATGTATTGATATTTATAACATTCCCCATATATGGTGAAGGTGCAGCCAGAGAGAGCACTGCTGATATTGCTGGCCAGTCACATGAATTCCTGTAACAGGAAATTACACTCCTGACAAAAAAATCTCAAGCGCTCTGAAAAGGAGGAGGAAACAAAATGAAACTTCATCGGTGTAGAGTGTATGTGGTATTTCAATGATAACAAAATAGAGTCAAATTTTCAAAGAACTTACCAGTATGAGCCAACTTATCAGTACAAGATCACAGACTTTTGTGAACACAGTTCAGTAAATTAACTATGATTAGATTACTTCAGGTTGAGTACATGTGAAAAAAGGCTGTCAAATTTAGCTATTTAGTTGATACAATATGGCATAGATGCTGGACTTGACTTCAGTGACACAGTCAGTGACTTTTATTTGCTGAAATCAAGGAAACGCAAAGTAAAAATCGTAATAAAAGCACAACCACTGCAATGGGAAATTTTTGAACCTTTATAATCAGTGAGTTTTCTTCACTGAAAGAAGAAAATGCAAAGTACAAATTATAATAAAAGCACAATTCTTCCTATGTTTTATTTTCCCAACTATTAATCATAACCCCTTTCTTTTAATTCTAATACATAATTTGTGTACTGCCATAAACAACATCCCTTATTTATTGTACATCATACTAAAACCAATGTATAGCAGTTATCATAAACATATCTAAAAACAAAGATGATGAGACTTACCAAACAAAAGCGCTGGCAGGTCGATAGACACACAAACAAACACAAACATACAAACAAAATTCAGCTTTCGCAACAAATGGTTGCTTCATCAGGAAAGAGGGAAGGAGAGGGAAAGACGAAAGGATGTGGGTTTTAAGGGATAGGGTAAGGAGTCATTCCAATCCCGGGAGCGGAAAGACTTACCTTAGGGGGAAAAAGGGACAGGTATACACTTGCACACACACACACACATATCCATCTGCACATACACAGACACAAGCAGACATTTGTAAAGGCAAAGAGTTTGGGCAGAGATGTCAGTCAAGGCGGAAGTAAAGAGGCAAAGATGTTGTTGAAAGACAAGTGAGGTATGAGTGGCGGCAACTTGAAATTAGCGGTGGTTGAGGCCTGGCGGATAACGAGAAGAGAGGATATACTGAAGGGCAAGTTCCCATCTCCGGAGTTCTGACAGGTTGGTGTTAGTGGGAAGTATCCAGATAACCCGGATGGTGTAACACTGTGCCAAGATGTGCTGGCCGTGCACCTAGGCATGTTTAGCCACAGGGTGATCCTCATTACCAACAAACACTGTCTGCCTGTGTCCATTCATGCGAATGGACAGTTTGTTGCTGGTCATTCCCACATAGAAAGCTTCACAGTGTAGACAGGTCAGTTGGTAAATCACGTGGGTGCTTTCACACGTGGCTCTGCCTTTGATCGTGTACACCTTCCGGGTTACAGGACTGGAGTAGGTGGTGGTGGGAGGGTGCATGGGACAGGTTTTACACTGGGGGCGGTTACAAGGGTAGGAGCCAGAGGGTTGGGAAGGTGATTTGGGGATTTCATAGGGATGAACTAAGAGGTTACGAAGGTTAGGTGGATGGTGGAAAGACACTCTTGGTGGATTGGGGAGGATTTCATGAAGGATGGATCTCATTTCAGGGCAGGATTTGAGGAAGTCGTATCCCTGCTGGAGAGCCACATTCAGAGTCTGGTCCAGTCCCGGAAAGTATCCTGTCACAAGTGGGGCACTTTTGGGGTTCTTCTGTGGGAGGTTCTAGGTTTGAAGGGATGTGTAAGTGGCTCTGGTTATTTGCTTCTGTACCAGGTCGGGAGGGTAGTTGCGGGTAGCGAAAGCTGTTTTCAGGTTGTTGGTGTAATGGTTCAGGGATTCCGGACTGGAGCAGATTCGTTTGCCACGAAGACCTAGGCTGTAGGGAAGGGACCGTTTGATGTGGAATGGGTGGCAGCTGTCATAATGGAGGTACTGTTGCTTGTTGGTGGGTTTGATGTGGACGGACATGTGAAGCTGGCCATTGGACAGATGGAGGTCAACGTCAAGGAAAGTGGCATGGGATTTAGAGTAGGACCAGGTGAATCTGATGGAATGAAAGGAGTTGAGGTTGGAGAGGAAATTCTGGAGTTCTTCTTCACTGTGAGTCCAGATCATGAAGATGTCATCAATAAATCTGTACCAAACTTTGGGTTTGCAGACCTGGGTAACCAAGAAGGCTTCCTCTAAGCGACCCATGAATAGGTTGGCGTACAAGGGGACCATCCTGGTACCCATGGCTGTTCCCTTTAATTGTTGGCATGTCTGGCCTTCAAAAGTGGAGAAGTTGTGGGTCAGGATCAAGCTGGCTAAGGTAATGAGGAAAGAGGTTTTAGGTAGGATGGCAGGTGATCGGCGTGAAAGGAAGTGCTCCATCGCAGCGAGGACCTGGATGTGTGGAATATTTGTGTATAAGGAAGTGGCATCAATGGTTACAAGGATGGTTTCTGGGGGTAACAGACTGGGTAAGGATTCCGGGTGTTCGAGAAAGTGGTTGGCGTCTTTGATGAAGGATGGGAGACTGCATGTAATGGGTTGAAGGTATTGATCTACGTAGGCAGAGATACGTTCTGTGGGGGCTTGGTAACCAGCTACAATGGGGCGGCTGGGATGATTGGATTTGTGAATTTTAGGAAGAAGGTAGAAGGTAGGGGTGCGGGTTTGTCGGTGGGGTCAGGAGGTTGATGGAGTCAGGTGAAAGGTATTGTAGGGGGCCTAAGGTTCTGAGGATTCCTTGAAGCTCCGCCTGGACATCAGGAATGGGATTACCTTGGCAAACTTTGTATGTGGTGTTGTCTGAAAGCTGACGCAGTCCCTCAGCCACATACTCCCAACAAACAAGTACCACTGTTGTGGAACCCTTGTCCGCCGGAAGAATGACGATGGAACAGTCAGCCTTCAGATCGGGGATAGCTTGGGCTTCAGCAACGGTGATGTTGGGAGTAGGATTAAGGTTTTTTATGAAGGATTGAGAGGCAAGGCTGGAAGTCAGAAATTCCTGGAAGGTTTGGAGGGGGTGATTTTGAGGAAGAGGAGGTGGGTCCCGCTGTGAAGGAGGACGGAACTGTTCCAGTCAGGGTTCAATTTGGATAGTGTCTTGGGGTGTTGGATCATTAGGAGTAGGATTAGGATCATTTTTCTTCATGGCAAAGTGATATTTCCAGCAGAGAGTACGAGTGTAGGACAGTAAATCTTGGATGAGGGCTGTTTGGTTGAATCTGGGAGTGGGGCTGAAGGTGAGTTATCATAAACAATAAGATACAATTTTGTTTTACTTTCATTTTTTAAAATGTTTACATAGTTCATAATTTAAGTTCTATAACCATACATACAGATTTATGATCAATTTATCTTATTCAGTGATTTTTTCAATAATACTTCCGTTTTAGTAAATGTACTTACAAAATTTGCTAAAACTACATATAAAAATTGTGGAATGGTAGTTCTATGGGTGATGAAAAGGGGGGAGGGGTACAGGTTTAACAGTTGGTTTAATAGTACAGGTACAGGTTTAACAGGGCACAGGTTTAGCAGTTGTGCCAGGACAAAGGACACCTTGGTATGGCTCTGGCTGTCACTACCAGGAAGGCTGTGAGTTTATATGCAGTTGGTTTGAATACAAATTGGTGTAACAGTTGCTGTTTAGCAACCAGTTTTCTTTATGTTGCACCATCAGGGTTTCATTTTGAGCAGTATTTAAGATATTTGCTATATCCTGATGAAGAAATAGGCATTAGAATGAAAGTGATCAACCATATACCACTGTGCAGCGTCAGCAAGATTATAAGAGTATGTCGTGATGTTACTGTTGTAGAACAGTACCATGGTAGTGAGGAGGATGTTCGTGTCAAATACACCAAACAACACTCCCATTTTGCAGTAGCTCATTTATTCTCCTCTTTACACAAGCAAGGCTTACAAAGAACTGGTTATGGCAGAAGAGAGCAAAGATAATCTTAGATTAGCGTCCAAAGATGATGCTCGGAGTCTAGAGACAAACAAATATTGATGCTGGTGTCGACCTCATCGGCGTCACATATAACGCCCCCCCCCCCCCCCTCTCCCCCCACAGTTCGGAGTACTCTTGAGAGGCCGGGGTGAGGGGGGTGGGGGAGGGCGTGACCAAGGTGTCGGCATGGGTGGTCCGCAGGAACCGGACCACGGTCAGCTTGACGGCATCGTCGGGGAGTTTCGTGGGTAGATGACGTGAAGGAAGGTTCGGCCACCGAAACTGGAAGTCATTGAAGCATGCCAGGCGTCGTGCTGGGCATGCTGCTCGTATGGTGGCAGGTAGGCCGGCGGTTTCTGAGTGGAACGGAGCAACGACGACAGTGTCTCCGGTGGGCGTGGCGAACACACGAAGCATGTTCAGGTTGACGTCGGGCGAGAGGGAAACACATTTCACCAGGTGGCAGGGAATGGTGGAGGTTGTGTCATGAGCACCAGATGAAGGGAAACACACGATGAACAGTGTATCATCATGTAGTATTATAGAGATATTATGGATTATGTCTGGGGGAACAGGCACAAACACCTCGAGCGAGGGCATGTTGAAAATGGGGGGGCATGAGAAACCTCAACAGGGCAAATCAGGCAATGAAGGAGAGGTCGAAGGGACCGGCGAAGGGCACGGCGAAGGGCCCGGCGGTGAGGGCATGATCGTAGGTAAGCTCGACGTGGGGAGCATGGAGTCACTCTATGGAGTGCGTGAGACCGGAGTAGGGGACGAGGTCGGAGGAGAGCTCGATGATTGGAGCTGGAAGTCACTCGATTGAGTGTGTAAGTCCGACCTGGAGGGAGTGGTTGGAGCGTCATGAGCCACGATAGTGAGTGGTGTGGTCATGGCCTGAAGGGGGGTAGAAGAAGGCTCGACATGAGCAGGCTTAAGTCTGTTGATAGAGACTGTGGCAGCTGTATCTTTCATCTGGATGTCATAGGTGTTGGCTGAGCGCCGGAGAACTTGGTAGAAGCCAGTATATGGAGGTTGGAGGGGAGCACGAACAGTGTCATCTCGGAGCATGACGTACTCACAATTGTCCAGAGATTTCAGGACGTGAACCTTAGGGCGGGAATGGCTGGCAGGTGGAGTGATGTGGAGGTTCATGAAGTGGCATCTGACGCAGTTCACGAAGGAAGGTAAGTCAGACTGAGGGAGAGAAGCAGAAGGGCTCACGAGTTCGCCAGAGAGAACAATGTTCTGGCCGTATACGAACTCGGCTATTGTGCCATTGAGGTCTTCCTTATAGATTGCACGAATGCCGAGTAGCACAAGGGGGAGGGCCTCCATCCAAAGAGAGTCGTGGCATCGAAGAGCAGCCTTGAAAGTGCGCTGCCAGCGCTCAACTAGCCCGTAACTTTGCGGGTGATATGTTGTGGTATGGATGCGGCGGATGCCGTAAACATTAAAAATCTTGTTGAATAGGGCCGACTCAAATTATCTGCCCTGGTCAGTCGTGATGATAGCTGGACATCCGAAACACGATACCCATGACTTGATGAAAGCTCAAGCAACAGTTTCTGCCGTAATATTGGGGAGGGGCACAGCATCGACCCAGCGAGTTGTTCGGTCAACAGACGAGAGAACATAACGAGAGCCGTTAGAGGGGGCGTAGAGGGCCGACAATGTCAATATGAATATGCTGGAAACACCCAGGAGGGATCGAAAAGTTGCCGAGGGGGGGTGAAGTGTGCTTGTGTACTTTGCATCGTTGGCACGCGACGCAGGAGCGTGCCCATTGCTCGCAATCCTTGTTGACATTTCTCCACACAAAGCACTCTGCTACAAGGTGGGCAGATGCATGAACACCAGGGTGGGCTAAATTATGCAATGTATTGAAGACAGCTTGACAGAGCGAGGTTGGGATGAAGGGGCATAACGTACCCGTACTGCCGTCATACCAGATCTCACCAGAAATGCCAGGGAAGGTGGTGTGGACGAAGTGTAGTGAAGAGGTAGAGTCTGAGATCAGGTTTTGTGTGTCCTTGTCGGCAGGTTGGAGGCTAGGCAGATCAGAGAGATCTAACAGCAAATGGACGGCATCGACTCGTGAAAGGAAATCAACAACTATACTGTCAGCATCCTTTATGTGTCTGACATTGGTGGTGAACTGAGATATGAAGTCCGTGTATCTGAAGCGGCGAGGAGGTGGGTCAGCTGGCGGGTTTGTAATGGCCGCAGCCAGGGGATTGTGGTCCGTTAAAACATAGAAAGGGCATCCCTCAACATCAGTCTTAAAATGCTTCGTAGACTGCGAGCAACTCCCTGTCAAACGCGGAATATTTCTGTTGTGTGATGGTGAGCCTGCACGAGAAGAACTGCAGAGGTGAAGTCTGGCTGTCGATGGTCTGGCTAAGGACAGCGCCGATGGCAGTATTGCTTGCATCTGTGGTGATGAAAAGCTTCGCATTGGGATGACGATGCGCGATGGTGCAGGCCTCGGCATGAAGACTTTTAAGGGCGGTGAAAGAGTCAGTCATAGCAGGGGTCCATGGAACAAATCGAGATCCAGAAGTGTGGGTGCCTGTGAAGGCATCTGTCAGTAGAGCCTTAATCTCCGCAGCCCGAGGTAGATGTTGGCAATAATAATTAACCGTCCCCAGGAAGCGCCAGAGCTCTTTGAATGACGCAGGTCTGGATGGGTTTAGTATTGTTTGTACCTTCTCAGGGGGCAGTGAAATGCCGGCGGCAGAGACCCGAAAACCAAGAAAAGTGACAGCGGGTTGATGTAGCTGCAATTTGTCCTGGTTGGTCTCGATGCCTGCTGCTGAGAGAGTGTTCATAACAGTTTGCACATGTTGAATGTTGTCCTCGATGGAGGAGCTGAACACAAGAATGTCATCAAGATATGCAAAGCAGAATTTTTGGTCGAATAGCATTTCGTTGATGAAGCGTTGCCAGGTCTGGGTTGCATTTTTCAGACTGAAGGGCATAAATAGAAACTGAAATAACCCAATTGGGGTGGTGATTGCTGTCTTCTTGTTGTCTTCAGGTGCCATGGGGATATGGTGGTAGGCCCGTTTGCAATCAATGACAGAGAATGTGGTCGCACCTGCGAGGGAACTGGTAAAGTCGGCAATGTTGGGTATGGGGTAGATGTCCATAATTGTTCATGCGTTTAGTCGACGGTAGTCTCCTCTCATGTGCCAGGACCCATCTTTCTTGGGCATCATATGCATGGGCGTAGACCAGCTACTGGCAGAGGGTTCAATGATGCCGGAGCTTAGGAGTTCAGAAATCTGCTTTTTAAGGTCGGAGAGGCACTTGGGACAAAGTCAACATGGTTTACTGGGATCAGAGAGCCTGGCGTGAGGTTAAGATTGTGAGCCGTGCCATTGGTGATGACAGAAATGTTGCAAGCAGCGCGGGTGGTGGTTTCTTTACAATGTGTGGCAGGCGGGGCAGGGGAGGCGTGGTCGTGGTGTTCGGAGCCACTCGGCGGAGCCTATGGGAGCCGAGGCGGCAAAGTATCCCAGGAGTCAATGTGACAAGATGGCCGCCAGCCCGAAGCAGTGGCACCGAGGTCAGGTGAGCTCATTAGAGCTCGTGTGCCGTTAGTGAGTCCATTGTCCGAGGGCGTGGCCTGTAGCAGCATGGTTGCGGGCGAAGCGCTAGGTGTGAGTGCACTCTTTGTGTTGTCAGTGACGGTCGCATGCTGGCCCGCAGGAGCCGAAGTTGCACAGTTTAGGTGCTTCCCGCAAGGGGTGAGGTAGGAGCTGTCAGTTGAGGAAAATGTGACGCTCGTCGTGCATGCTCACTCGTGTCTGGCCGAGTGTCAAATGCTGCCGTGTTAGGGGGGTGTGGCCCTGTGGAACTGTCAGAACACATTATGGCAGACTTGATACCACAGTTGCGAGGGGTAGCAGGAGGTAAGCACACGGAGGCTCGATTGCTGGGACTAGAAGCAGATTCAGCGCACTAACTGACCTTGCTTTGTCCTTACTGCAGTGTCTGTAATTCCTTTGCTGCATTGGAGAGCTGGAGCTGAGTTTCGTGGAGCCGGAAGGAGAGCTCAAAGTTTTCCTTGCATAGGCAAGCGATGTTTTGAAGCTCGACAAGGTACTTGTGTGTTGTTTCTTGTAACGTCGTCGACAGAGACGAGCATGTACCGATGAGATGAGCCCGGACCGATGTGTCACGGCGGTGGGGGGTTTGCTCGACGGAGCACAGGGGGAGTGAGTTCTCAATGGGTGATGAAACATGGTGTTTCGCACTAGGCCAGTGATAGTTTGTGGTGTTGCAAGAAGTCAATGCCTAGTATAGATTCCTCAATATCGCACACTAAAAAAATCCACTCGAGTTTGCAGTTTGCGGAGAGTGAGATGACATGTGAAGTTGAACCCGAGCATTGTAGTTTAGTTGAATTCACAGCTTGCAGTGAAGTATGAAGAGGGTGGATGTTCAACAATGTTAAGGACGTGGGCAGCAGTGAAACATTGGCGCCTGTGTCCACTAGGAAAAGGTATCCCGATGAAATGTCTTTAATGTAAAGTCATCCACAATTATCCGGTCGTTCCCAGACAGAATGGAGCACTGGGGGGTGCCTGTCATGTTGTGTGCAGAAGGCAGCACCTGAACCTACCTGCGATTGGCGTTTGGGAAGTGGCAGGGTGATCTGCAGTTCCGTGCCGCCTCACCGAACCGTGTGTGGAAGTAACAGTACGGGTAGTGCGGTTGCATTTCCTGCAGAAAGTTCTTTGCCAGTGGTGGTGGCTGAGGCTCGGTGGTCGCAGCAGGTTCGGTTGCAGGAGGGGGCGTGACTGCGGGAATAGCTGGTGATGTCCCAGTTGCTTGTTTACTGCTTTCTGGAGCGAGCAGAACAGTAGTGTTAAAGTGTGTGTTGTGCTCCGTGTTCAAGAAAAGTAGTGCCTCTGACTGTACATGAAGTCCTAAAATATTCTGTATACACTAATATCTTCACAATGCAGAAATACTTGTATCAATCTTGAGTTATTTCTTTCACTTTTGTAATCTGAACAGTTTGATTTTGGTTATAATCACTCTCTCTCGCCTAGAGTACTAAAACTTCATGCATGCACTTCGAGTGAGTTCAGTGTCAGCATCTTGGGGAAAATTACAGATAAAAACCTTCATCATGTTCAAGTTCAGGTAGGCTTTTTGTTATAAAATACTGAAGCACTTTGTTGAGATTTAACTTTGACAGCTTTATTTCAATAATTTCTTCTCATACATTTTGAGTACATGAAGATTTGTTCACAAAATCACAACACACTGTTTTTACATACATGAGTGACATTTGCATAATATTTCTTCAAAGTAAATTAGTCACTGGAATGAAAATCATCAACAGTATCCCACTGAACAGCATCATCAATGTTAGGGGCATATATAGCTATTTCACTGGTGGAGAACAATACCACAATAGTATCAAAGTGTGTGCTCTGCACTGATAATTGTTTTTTTAAATGCAAGTCTCAGCCTGACTGTTCCACACTGACAGCTAACAAGAAGTGAGTGGTCTGGCATGTGTTTTCATGTGTATAGGTTGAAACACTTAAAACTTGCATGCAAATATTGTCGAAGAGATGGAGAATGCTACTGCTGCACGGTTTTCACAGAATGGATTAGTAGTTAGGGGCTTGTCTCCTCAGCCAATAAACAATCATATTAACTTAGAAAGTGTATTTTTGTGCAAACATACACTTTTTTAAAAAAAATGGAACAATGCCTTTTTAAATTAACAAACTAAAAGTAGGGTAAATTAGAATGTCAGTGACGTTTGTTGCATGATTCTAATGCGAGCCACTTATGAGGTATCATATTTCGATAAGTTCCCACACCAACACTTGCGCAATATCTCTGGTAGCTCACACTAAAGAACAACACAAGTGCAACACTAGTTATGTGGATTCTGACCAGTAACGAGACTACTGACTGTCACAGGTTGTGTTGAAAATGACCACCACCAGCAGCAGCAGTACACACTTCAAGTCTAAAGGAATGACTGCTTCACACGTGCTGGCATTTCAGCAGAGATGTCTGACCAGGCTGCAGTAATACGGTGTTGCACATCATCAGGTATAGCTGGTATGCCGCCATATGAGGTGCATCCAGAAAGTAAGTTTCCCAATGTTGTTTCCTTTGAAGTAGATGTATATAGCCAGGAAAACTACACATGCACAACACATTTATGATGTGTCAATCAAATGCCAGCTGGACAGGTTCTGCATGGTGCCAGTACCATGGTAGCAGTGCACCAAAGTGGCCCCTCTTATTCGTTCTCTCGCTGCCTGCGAGATTCAGTCACAAAACATTGTGCCTATTGAAATTCATTGTCAGCTCTGTTAGCTGGATGGGCAGAACATCATGAGCAAGCAGATGGTGCACTGCTGGTGCAGGTTTTTCTCCAAAGATCATCAAAGTGTTCATGATGAAGAGTGCAATGGGCAACTGTCCCACATCAATGGTCACCTGATTGAGCTGGTGCGGCAACACATCCTGGATAACCATTGTGTCGCAATTACGGAAAACAGAAGCCATTTTCCACAGATATTGTGATCCTTGTTGCATGAGACTGTCACTAAGCACCTGCTGTTCAAGAAATTGGGTGTCAGGTGATTGCTGAGAAACGTGACACCTGACCACAAAACAAAATGCTTTGGAGCAGCACTGACATTTCTGCAGCAGTATCATGATGACAGCAACGAGTTCCTTGAAAGGATCATCATGGGTGATGAGACATGGATTTCTCACTTGACCCCAGAAACCAAACAGCAGTCAATGCATTGGCATCACAGTGGATCTCAGGTCAAGATGAAATTCAAATAGGCTGTGTCGCTGCAGAAAGTGAAGTGCATGGTGTTCTGGAACAGGAAGGACATTCTGCTCATTAACTTCCAGCCCAGAGGTGGAACAGTGAGCACTGATCATTACTGTGAAACAATGCAGAAACTGTGATGTGCCATTCAGAACAAGGGGAGTGGAATGATTACAGCAGGTGATGTGCTTCTCCATGACTATGCTTGATCCCATACAGTTCAGCATACAGTTTCTGTTTTGCAGAATTTTGTCTGGGAGCTGTTTGATCATCCAGCATTCAGTGCTGATCTTGCTCCCACCAATTTACATCTTCTCTTGCACCTCAAGAAATTCCTGCCTCTGACCAGCACTTTGACAACAACGAAGAGCTGTAGATGACTGTCACATGCTGGTTCCATTCACTGGTGGCAGACTTCTATGATACAGAAATATAAAAGATTATCCTACAACATGACAAGTCTCTCTATTCTTTTGGTGATTATATTGAAAAATAGCTCAAATATTGCTGTTTCTGTTCCCAATAAAGATTTTTGTGGAACAGAGTTGTATTTGGTTCAATGAAATGGAGAATTTTACTTTCTGGATGTGCCCTGTAGATGCATCTTTCAGCTTTACCCACAGAAAAAACAATACAGGGGCCAAATCTGGGGAACAGGGCCACCAAGGTAAAGGTCCTCTAAATCAAATCCAATGATTTGGAAACAGTTCATGAAGACATACTGTTGTACTTTGTGCACTATGGGCTAGACAGACATCATGTTGGTACCACAGGTTCCTCATAGTCCATAGAGGAGCATCTTCTAGCATCCATGGAAGATGATCTGTTAAGACATTGCAATACTTGTGTCCAGTCAGTGTTCCATCCATGGAACATGGGCCTACAAGCTGATGGTTCCCTCTGCCACCACTGTCTCTGGCAACTGAAGTGAGACTGCAAGCAACAGTGCATGATGGGAGAGGCAACTGGGTAGTGGGGGTAAGGAGAAAGCTGGGGGGGGGGGGGGGGGGGCAGAGTGAGAGATAGCAGGGTAGGGTGAGGGAATGTAAAGTGCTCCTTGTCAGAGGGTACAGGGTCAAGGTGGAGAGAGGGCAGGACACCTAGTTGCAGGTTGCAGTCAGGAGGTTAGACAGAGGGCGAGGGGGAGGAGGAGGACTGTTGGAAAAGGAGAGATGTAAAAAGACTGAAGGTACATTTGTGAAATAGAGGGCTGTGTAGTGTTGGAAAGGGAACAGGGGAAGAGGTAGATGGGTAAGGACAATGACTAATGAAGGCAGAGGCTAGGAGGGTTACAAAAGCACAGGATATATTGCAGGAAAAGTTCCCATCTGTGCAATTCAGAAAAGCTGATGTTGGTGAGAAGAATCAAGATGGTTGTTGGTTGTCATGCCCATGTAGAATGCAGCACAGTGGTTTCAGCTTAGATAGTAGATCACATGACTGGTTTCACAGGTAGCCTTTCCTTTGATGGGATAGGTGATGTTTGTGCCCAGACTGGAGTCGGTGTTGGTAGGAGGATGTATGGGACAGGTCTTGCATGTATTTCTGTTTCAGGGATTGAGCCATAAGGCAAGGGGTTGGGAGCAGGAATTGTGTAGGAATGGATGAGTATTTTGCATAGGTTCGGTAGGCAGTGGAATACCACTGTGGGAGAGGTGGTATGTTGTTCCTAGTTAGTATCTTTTATTATAGGGTGAAATCCGTAATTTTTTCATAACTTAAATTCTATTTTTGATTTATAAACAAATATAAATTGTGTACTACTTAGAAACATTTGGGAGACAAAACAATAGCATTCTTTAAGTATTTATTTGGCTCTATTCGAAAACATGTTAGTAAAACCAGCCCTTAATGAATTCCAAAGTAATTAATAGTTTTGTCTAAAGTATTGTTTACATTTCATGACTTAAACAAATAATTTGGCCTAACTCTTGTAGCAGAAGAAACTGTTAAAAAGACGGAATTTTTTGATGTATTCAGTTAATGTAATGAGTTAAGTTTTAATTGTACTTTCTGTAAATTAAACTTTGAACAATGTTTCAGCACCTATTACTGTGATGATATATAAGGGCCCAATTTTTGGTCACAAGTCAGTCAGTCCACAGCTGAGTTTCAGGCGAGGAACCTGTGTTGGTTAGAATAACAACAATGCTTCAACTTTACTGTGAAATAAGTGTTACACAAATATGCTGTGTGTGTAAAAACAATGACTGTGTCTGCTCCATACATACCTTTGTATTCTTCAGGAAATGTGAACTTTGTGGTTATGTTTTTACTGTTCATAGATATTGAACAGTAAACTATTGTAGCAGTATGTGGAGGTTCACCTAAAAACTAGTAATGAGGCTTATCAAAAGTTAAACAATAGTGCACTGGCCATATAACTGTGTAATACTGCGGGGTTGTGAACAGTGAAATTAAAATACTGTGAAACACAACTGTGCCCTGTCGGCTTCATTATTTACAGTAGTCAGTGTCGGAATTACAAACCCAATTTTTCAGCCAGTATCACAGTGCAGTACGTCGACACTGAGGACTACAAATGAAGAAATAGAGCAGGCAGAACCACTTCAACTGGAGTCATATTTTTAAGGACAATTATTCAAATTCCCTGCCAGTTTTTCAGATTTTGGCTTCCCATAATTTCTAAAAATTACTTAAGGTAAATGCTGAAATAGATTCTTTGAAAGGGCACATCTGATAATCTTCCCCTGTCAAAGTTCGCACTCTGCCTCTACTAACCTCAACACTGATACAACATTAAACCCTACACTTTTTCCTTCTGAGAGTACACTCAACATCTTCTATCAATAATATAAGTAAATAAACATTAAATATAGTTTGATGATACTGTACCATATAATTACAAACTATGCACAAAAGTGATAGCTTCTGGTATTGGGGCAATCATGTATGACAACTGTATCTGTTGGAAGTTCAAAGCATAGAAAGCTACTTCTCTGGACGACATGTGTACGTCTTTTATTCAGAGCAACTGTAAATATTAATTCACAGCAGAAGTTCAAGGGTCTCAAGCACACACAACTGAAGCTAGAACTCAGGCATGTGAAACTTAAAAAAAAAAGAAAAGTTATTATCATGCCGTTATAGAAGTCACCAACTGGCATTTATTTCGTTACAAAAAGCACTATTTTTGGGATGTTAAGATTTACCCTTTATAAGTATGTGGTGTTACACATTAAACTAATATCTACATGTAAAATTTATATAGAATTAAACCAATTTTCATTACCTGTATCATGTTTACTGACTTTAATTGCTAACTGACCATCTGGGTAAAGCACTCTTCCTGTTCCATTTGTTTTAAATATTACAAATAACTTCCCATTTTTATAATATCTCTTCTCTTCTTGAGTTCTTTCTTCCAACCTGTTTCATATACCACATCAATTTATTAAATTTTCATCAGTAAGGCACTAAAATACTCTATCAGAAGCTTATACAAAATTTAATGTATTTATATGTAACTTATACTTTCTGTTGGAGTGTGGTACATTTATACTGAGAATATCAACAGTGTCAAGAGGATACTCAACAATAAGTGTATGTATGCTTATTGTACAATGGTCAGGTAACTGCATTCCATGAGAGTGTTCATAGTGTAAAAATTGGTGTACAGGGTATTTACATTATTGTTAATAAATATTTTTAGCATGGTAGTAGTCCATTGTTTTTAACTTAAAAGAAGTTGATGTTTGGAAAATTAATGACTAGTGTTAACTAAAAATTACATTGTTACCTGAGAAAGTGTGCTTTGTGGAAGCGGACATGACTGAAATTAAGATACCAGTGTTTGATAGAAAGAGCTATGGGATTTGGAAATAGGGAATGAAAATGCATCTGAAATTGAAGAAATTCTGTACAGTGGCTTTAAGAGCAAAACTAAGCCTGGACAAGGTGAATACTTGAGATGAAGAAAATCTGGTCGCAGTGAACTAAATATATGGAGTGATTCCAAACAAGCTACTAGAATTTGTGATACAAAACCTGCATTTCAGATAATGAAAAAATTCAACGAATTAAATATTGGAAATTACAGTGCAGCTAACTGCTTGCAGGAACAAACTGGACAAACCAAGTTTATAAGACAGTAGTAAGAGAGCAACATTCTTCAGTATTTTTGAAAACAACAATGAATGAATTAAAATTAGCAGGCTAAAAAGTAATGGAAAAGAAGACGCTAAACTATGTGTTGAGAACCTTCCCAAAATCTTTAAGCTATATTGGGTACTTGATTGACATTTTGAAAGAAGTAGATCAGACAGTCAAATACATTACAGGTAAAATTGACATGATGGGTTGAGAAACACAAGGGTGAAAGTGAAGGTGTAAAATCTAATGCATTTCAAGCTGTAAAGAAATCCAGTATGAGCTATCAAGAAAAGTTGTGTTATGGATGTGGCAAACAAGGACACTTCAAAAGAGGCTGCCACCAGTCAGGAACAAGCAGAGATCCATGGTCATATAATGGACATTACTGAGGACGCACTCATTGCAATTGGTAATATGGGTAAAATGATCAGCATAATGAGGATAACAACTGGTCAAATGGTCAAAGTCAACAGTATGATTCAAGAGGTGCTTGTCATCAAGCTTGCTGAGGCTTGCAACAACAGAACTGGCATGAGCAGCTCTGTAATTGAGGTATAACCTATGATGGTGTGAAATTATGTTGAGTCATGTAACAAAATACAGACTGATTGGTTATTGGATAATGGTTGGACAGATCATGTAGTTAATAATGAAAATTATTTCTGTGAGCTCATAACTTTAAAAGAGCTTGTGATTGTAAAAATAGCTGATGGTTAAGTTTTCAAGCTACAGAAATACAGAATATAATTAATTATTTTCTGTTTTATGAGGTCATGATTCCAATGGAAATGAATTTTTTTTTACTTCAAAGGCATGGTAGAAATTTGATTATTTATGCTAAAAAACAAAAAAACACAAAACTGTATCTGTAGGCATTAGCTCAAAGGTTTTTGATAAAGGCAATAACTAAATTGTGATTGTCTGAAGAATGATGAACTATATAAAATGACAAGGAGAATTTATAAGAAAGTGATTAATGTAAATTGTGCAAGTAGTAAGGATAGTATGTTGTTAGCAAAGGAGAAATGGTGCTTACACTTGGACATGTAAATTTTCACAATTTGGGTACATCGTGTAGAAGTCAGTTAGCAGGAGGATTGCAGACGAATTTAGAATCAGTATTTGTGAAATGTAAAGTTTATACTTAAAATAAAATGCATAATTTAACTTTTGAAAATAACAGAAGTGAAACAAAGGAAACAATAAAGATTACTCCTACAACAATGTAGGAAAAGACAGATTGCTACTTACCATAAAGACGACACATTAAGTTGTAGAGAGGCACAATTAAAAGACACTTGCATAAAACTTTTGGCCACAGTCTTCATCAGTAAAAGAGAGGCACATACCATTCATTCACACAAGCAAAAACACTTCATGCACACATCTCCGGCCCAAGATGACAGAGTTGGCAATCATGTGTGCATGAGGTGTGCTTTCTTGTATGTATGAATGGTGGAAGCTTTAAATAAGTGTCTTTTAATTATGCCTGTTTGCAACTTAACCTATATTGTTGATATTCCTACCTGGAGTTTCCATTATTTGATTATTCCTACAGATTGAAATGGGCCTCACACAACTGAAGGTTTGCTTAAGAAAGATATTTTCTTACTTTTATGGATAATTAGTAAAGCAGCTAGAATCCACAGCATCATATCTAAAAATTAAGTTCATGATTGTTTTATGAATATTGTAATGAAACTGATAACTTAAGCAACAAAACTATCAAGAAACTGAGATATGGCAAATGAAAAGAACATTTAAATTCCGGTTAATATCAGTTTATAAAACAGAATAGAGTAATTTTAAATTCTTGTCCTCCCTAAGTGTATGAATTATGGCATACGTGTAGGAGTAGGAAACACACAGCAGTCCTCAGCAACTAGGAAGCCTAAGTCAGTTGCAAATTCCAACAGAAAGAAGGATGTTCTGCTGCTATGCAGTTCACACTGTTGTGGTGTGGGCCAGCAGTTGCAGGAAGTGTTGGAGAGTGAGTACCAGGTCACCAGCATTGTGAAGCCTAGTGCAGGGGTTTGCTCAGGTGACTGATAGCATAGGGGAGTTATGTAAGAATTTTATGAAAGAGGATCAGGTAATGATTGTGGGTGGAGCAGGGAATAGTCTTGATAGGGACAGGGAATATGATGTAGGTGGTGACCTGGTAAAGATAGCTACTCAAACTGGTGGCACTATTGCACATTTCATGCAACTGCTGTTATGCATGTTAACATAAGGCTGGAGAAGTTGCTGATGGTGGTGAGCATGGCTCACATTGCAGTGGTGCCAGTTGAGTGTATCAATAGATCGGGTTTCCCTAGGCATGGCCTGTGCCTCAACAGTATGGGAAGGGGAGGCTGGCAAAGCTTATAGGTGACAGTATAGTGGGTGGTGGTGGGATCACTCATGGAAATATTCCTGCAGTACTTGGTGTTAATGCTGCATGCTGCACCTTTTTTAGGTTAAAGTCAGCTGATAAGTATACCTGCTTAAAAGTCCCTCTAACGGAATCACCTTCAGAAGTAGTCAGGTATCCAAGTACAGAAGGAATTAGCATATTTAATTGAAATATAAGAGATCACGTAACTAATGAGGAGGTATTGAATAGGATTGGGGAGAAGAGGAGCTTGTGGCACAACTTGACTGGAAGAGGGGATCGGTTGGTAGGACATGTCCTGAGGCATCAAGGGATGACAAATTTAGCACTGGAGGCCAGCGTGGAGGGTAAAAATTGTAGAGGGAGACCAAGAGATGAATACACTAAGCAGATTCAGAAGGATGTAGGTTGCAGTAGGTATTGGGAGATGAAGGAGCTTGCACAGGATAGATTAGCATGGAGAGCTGCATCAAACCAGTCTCAGGACTGAAGACCACAACAACAACAACAACAACAACAAGAGATATTAGAGATAAAGTTAGTGAGCTGCTTATAGATGTTGACTCTGACGTTATTGGTATGTCAGAGCACCACTAAAAGAAATTGACTACTCAGAAGCTTTATTTATCCCTACAGATTATCTGGCTGTTTCCTAAGGAGTTCTTTGCAGAGTGTGGGAGTGGCCATGTACGTAAAAAACAGTATTCCTTTACAGTCTGAAGATGTAAGGCACTGCACTGAATAGGTATTTGAATGTTGTGCAGGGACAGTTAAATTCAGTTAAAGTGAACTTCTAATTGTTGTTGTTTATAGGTACCCTAACTCTGACTTCAGAGCATTTCTGCTCAAGCTAGAGGAGTTTCCTGGTTCACTTTATAGGAAGTACCAAAAATTAGTTGTATGTGGGGACTTGAATATTAATTTTTTATGTAACTGTCAAGAAAAAGGATGTTGGTAGATATTGTAAACTCATATGATCTGATGCGCACTAAATTTTTTCCAACCAGGCTGCAGGGGAACAGCAGCACAGTCATAAACAATATTTTTATTCATTCTTCATTACTAGATGGGCATTCTGTTGGTAAAAGGGTGAATGGCCTTTCAGACCATGATGCACAAATTTTAACACTAAAAGGCTTTTTACTCAAACAAATGTTATATATAGATACAAACCATGTAGGAAAGCTAATCCAATGGCAATAGAGAGTTCTTTAACCCTCATTAAGGAACAAGGGTGGCAGGATTTTTATAGTGCCGATAACATAGATGACAAATATAATGCTTTTCTTAACACATTTCTCACGCCCTTTGAGAGTTACTTTCCAAAAGAACATTCTAAACAGGATACTAGTAGTAAAAGGCAGCCTGGATGGCTGACTAGTGGGATAAGGATATAATGTAGAACAAAGCAGGAATTATATCAAAATGTTAGAAGTAGTCACAATCAAGCTATAGTAGCTCATTACAAACAGTATTGTAAGATGCTTAAAATGTTATTAGGAAGTCAAAGAGTATGTGGTATGCAAATAGAATTGCTAATTCAAAGGATAAAATTAAAACCATATGGTCAGTTTTGAACCATGGACCTTGCCGTTGGTGGGGAGGCTTGCGTGCCTCAACGATAGAGATAGCCGTACCATAGGTGCAACCACAACAGAGGGGTATCTGTTGAGATGCCAGAGAAACATGTGGTTCCTGAAGAGGGGCAGAAGCCTTTTCAGTAGTTGCAGGGGCAACAGTCTGGATGATTGACTGATCTGGCCTTGTAACACTAACCAAAACGGCCTTGCTGTGCTGGTACTGCGAACGGCTGAAAGCAAGGGGAAACTACAGCCATAATTTTTCCCGAGGGCATGCAGCTTTACTGTATGGTTAAATGATGATGGCGTCCTCTTGGGTAAAATATACTGGAGGTAAAATAGACCCACCATTCGGATCTCCGGGCGGGGACTACTGACGAGGACGTCGTTATCAGGAGAAAGAAAACTGGCATTCTACGGATCGGAGTGTGGAATGTCAGATCCCTTAATCGGGCAGGTAGGTTAGATAATTTAAAAAGGGAAATGGATAGGTTAAAGTTAGATATAGTGGGAATTAGTGAAGTTCGGTGGCAGGAGGAATAAGACTTCTGGTCAGGTGAATACCGGGTTATAAATACAAAATCAAATAGGGGTAATGCAGGAGTAGGTTTAATAATGAATAAAAAAATAGGAGTGCGGGTAAGCTACTACAAACAGCATAGTGAACGCATTCTAGTGGCCAAGATAGACACGAAGCCCATGCCTACTACAGTAGTACAAATTTATATGCCAACTAGCTCTGCAGATGATGAAGAAATTTAAGAAATGTATGATGAGATAAAAGAAATTATTCAGATAGTGAAGGGAGATGAAAATTTAATAGTCATGGGTGACTGGAATTCGACAGTAGGAAAAGGGAGAGAAGGAAACATAGTAGGTGAATATGGCTTGGGGTTAAGAAATGAAAGAGGAAGCCGTCTGGTAGAATTTTGCACAGAGCATAACTTAATCATAGCCAACACTTGGTTCAAGAATCATAAAAGAAGAATCCTGGAGACACTAAAACGTATCAGATAGATTATATAATGGTAAGACAGAGAGTTAGGAACCAGGTTTTAAATTGTAGGACATTTCCAGGGGCAGATGTGGACTCTGACCACAATCTATTGGTTATGAACTGTAGGAGATGGGACCTGGATAAACTGACTAAACCAGAGGTTGTACAGAGTTTCAGGGACAGCATAAGGGAACAATTGACAGGAATGGGGGAAAGAAATACAGTAGAAGAAGAATGGGTAGCTCTCAGGGATGAAGTAGTGAAGGCAGCAGAGGATCAAGTAGGTAAAAAGACAAGGGCTAGTAGAAATCCTTGGGTAACAGAAGAAATATTGCATTTAATTGATGAAAGGAGAAAATATAAAAATGCAGTAAATGAAGCAGGCAAAAAGGAATACAAACATCTCAAAAATGAGATCGACAGGAAGTGCAAAATGGCTAAGCAGGGATGGCTAGAGGACAAATGTAAGGATGTAGAGGCTTATCACACTAGGGGTAAGATAGATACAGCCTACAGGAAAATTAAAGAGACCTTTGGAGAAAAGAGAGCCACTTGTGTGAATATCAAGAGCTCAGATGGAAACCCAGTTCTAAGCAAAGAAGGGAAAGCGGAAAGGTGGAAGGAGTATATATAGGGTCTATACAAGGGCGATGTACTTGAGGACAATATTATGGAAATGGAAGAGGATGTAGATGAAGATGAATTGGGAGATACGATACTGCGTGAAGAGTTTGACAGAGCACTGAAAGACCTGAGTCGAAACAAGGGCCCGGGAGTAGACAACATTCCGCTGGAACTACTGACGGCCTTGGGAGAGCCAGTTCTGACAAAACTCTACCATCTGGTGAGCAAGATGTATGAGACAGGCGAAATACCCTCAGGCTTCAAGAAGAATATAATAATTGACAGATGTGAAAATTACCGAACTATCAGTTTAATAAGCCACAGCTGCAAAATACTAACGCGAATTATTTACAGACGAATGGAAAAACTGGTAGAAGCCGACCTCGGGGAAGATCAGTTTGGATTCCGTAGAAATGTTGGAACATGTGAGGCAATACTGACCCTACGACTTATCTTAGAAGATAGAGTAAGTAAAGGCAAACCTACTTTTCTAGCATTTGTAGACTTAGAGAAAGCTTTTGACAATGTTGACTGGAATACTCTCTTTCAAATTCTAAAGGTGGCAGGGGTAAAATACAGGGAGCGAAAGGCTATTTACAATTCGTACAGAAACCAGATGGCAGTTATAAGAGTTGAGGGGCATGAAAGGGAAGCAGTGGTTGGGAAGGGAGTGGGATAGGGTTGTAGCCTCTCTCCGAGGCTATTCAATCTGTATATTGAGCAAGCAGTAAAGGAAACAAAAGAAAAATTTGGAGTAGGTATTAAAATCCAGGGAGAAGAAATAAAAGCTTTGAGGTTCGCCGATGACATTGTAATGCTGTCAGAGATAGCAAAGGACTAGGAAGAGCAGTTGAATGGAATGGACAATGTCTTGAAAGGAGGATATAAGATGAACATCAACAAAAGTAAAACGAGGATAATGGAATGTAGTCGAATTAAGTCAGGTGATGATGTGGGAATTAGATTAGGAAATGAGATGCTTAAAGTAGTAAAGGAGTTTTGCTATTTGGGGAGCAAAATAACTGATGATGGTCGAAGTGGAGAGGATATAAGATGTAGACTGGCAATGGCAAGTAAAGCGTTTCTGAAGAAAAGAAATTTGTTAGCATCGAGTATAGATTTAAATGTCAGAAAATCGTTTCTGAAAGTATTTGTATGGAGTGTAGCCATGTATGAAAGTGAAACATGGACAATAAATAGTTTGGACAAGAAGAGAATAGAAGCTTTCGAAATGTGGTGCTACAGAAGAATGTTGAAGATTAGGTGGGTAGATCACATAACTAATGAGGAGGTGTTGAATAGGATTGGGGAGATGAGAAATTTGTGGCACAACTTGACTAGAAGAATGGATCGGTTGGTAGGACATGTCCTGAGGCATCAAGGGATCACAAATTTAGCATTGGAGGGCAGCGTGGAGGGAGACCAAGAGATGAATACACTAAACATATTCAGAAGGACGTAGGTTGCAGTAGGTACTGGGAGATGAAGGAGCCTGCACAGGATAGATTAGCATGGAGAGCTGCATCAAACCAGTCCCAGGACTGAAGACCACAACAACAACATTGTCAGTTGTGAAGGAAGTGTTTGGCCAGCAGCACAAGATCAACAATATAAAGTCAGTCCGTAGTAAAAATATTTCTGTTTCTGGTAATTCAGATGTCTGTACAGTGGTTAGCAATCATTTTCTGAGCATTGCTGGTAAATTAAATAAAAACTTTGTTTCTACAGGGAATCATATAACTCTCTTGGAAAATGCCTTTCCAAGATTGATGTCTGAAATACTCCTCTGTGATACTGACAGGGGGGAGATTGAGTCATCATTGAATCACTGAAAACTACAGACTCTCATGGCTATGATGGAGTGCCTAGCAGAATATTAAGGTACTGTACTGCATATGTTAGCCCTGTACTTAGCCATATCTGTAATTTTTTCTTTAAGCATGGTCAGTTTCATGAACGATTGAAGTACTGAGCAGTAAAGCCACGTTATGAAATGGAGATAGGGGTAATGTAGACAATTTTAGACCTATTTCTATGCCACCAGTGTTTGCTAAAGTTATTGAAAAGGCTGTGTAAGGATAACTGATCATTTTGTATCACATAATTTGTTATCAAATGTACAATTCAGGTTTAGAAGTGGTTTAACAACTGAAAATGCTATATTCTCTTTTCTTTGTGAGGTAGTTGGTGGATTAAACAAGAGGTTTTGAAAGCTGGGCATATTTTTTGATTTAAGTAATGCATTTGATTGTGTTGAACACAAAATATTGCTCCAGGAATTGGACCATTATGGAATACGGGGAGTAGCTCACAATTGGTTCACATCTTACTTAAACAATAGACAGCAAAAGGTCATTATTCACATTGTTGAGAATGGCTGTGATGTGGGGTATGAGTGGGGCATGGTCTAATGGGGGATTCCCAGGGATCAATGTTAGGGCCAGTCCTGTTCCTTATTTATATAAACGATATGCCCTCATGTATTACAGCTAATCCTAAAATATTTCTGTTTGCTGATGACACTAGCTTGGTAGTAAAGCATATTGAGTAAAACTTTGGATATGTTTCAAATAGTGCAATTCATGACATAAGTCCATGACTTGTAGAAAATAAACTAACAATAAATCACAGTAAGACTCATTTTTTACAGTTTCTAACACACAATTCAACAAATACTGATGTTTTAATTTTCACAGAATGGGCAAATGATTAGTGAAACTGAACAGTTCAGATTTGTAGGTGTTCAGATAGCTAGTAAACTTTCATGGAAAGTCTTGTTCAAAGACTTAATGTTTCCATTTTTATTATTCAAATGGTATATGAAGTCAGTGATCATTTGACATGAAAATTAGTCTACATTGCTTATTTTCATTTGCTTATGAGGTATGGTATTATATACTGGGGTAACTCTTCCCATTCTCAAAGGATATTTTTGGCTCAGAAATGGCAGTTCAGGCCATAAGTGGTGTAAGTTCGCGAACCTCTTGTCGAATCCTGTTCATTAGTCTGGCCTCTCAATATATATATATTCTCTACCATCATTTCTTGGTAACAGTATCAACTTTTCCCCAAGAATTAGCAGCTTTCGTTTAGTTATTACTAGGCAGAAATCCAATTTGTATTTGGATCACACTTCCTTAACTCTTGCATCCATTTTCAATGAGCTATCACAAGACTTCTAAAATCTTGGCGGCGATCTATGCACTGTTAAATTGAAACTGAAGAGTTTCCTGATGGGTCACTCCTTCTATTCTGTTGAGGAGGTCCTTGAAAAATTGTTATAATGTTAAGTGTGTTTACTTAAACTTATTGCTTGACTCTTTTTAGGTTCATAAGCATTTTATTTTATCTGTTATTACTTTTATGTTGTAATTTCATGTACTGACACGTTCCATGACTTTGGAGATTTGTTTCTGAATTTGGTTCTATGGTACTAGTCGTTTAAACAAATAAACAGGTTTGCTATGGATACATGGTGATACCTTTTAGCTGAAACAATAGTAGACAGGAGATTTTGGCCCGAAGTTGTTTGTGCATCTGCATACCTTAAAACAAAACTTTACTATTGAGTTATTGTTTGGGAGAGACTGTAGGGAAGCAGCATACTCACGCCTTATAAAATTCACATGAGTCTTTCCATTGTGTGCCAGCCTAGTCCGCTGTAACTAGCTCTGACATCATAAATATTGCGCAACACTTTAAAATGAAGTAAATAACCTGAAACGTTTCTAGCATGTCAGGAGTAATAGAAAATCAATATGTGTTGGATATCAGTTCAATAACTTTAACCATTTTCGAAATTTGGACGTTTTTCTGTAAAAATCATTGGCGCAACAGAAAAGAGCTAGAAACTTAAAAATTTATATTTAGATTCCTTTTGCATAATAATTTAGTAGAAACAGTATTCTGAATCTCACAAATTAAAATTTTAGTTGAAATTCATGATTTTCTGGTTTTTGTCTTAGAAATTAAGGAAGCAAGATAGATTAAGTAGGCGAATAAATAAAGCTAGGATGTTTAAATTTAAGTAGAAGGGAGATCCGCTATAATCATAAAGATGTGAGACATTTCAACTGAATAACTATAAAACTATAGTGATAGCGTATCTCCAAAAGGCAAGTTCAGAGCTCGTTTACTGCGTGTAGTGTAATTAAATTAATTATCTTGTCCAAATTATTTGACTAAGCCATGTCAGACTTTTATTATGATTACTTACCTGTGTGCTGATTAAATTGAGAGCTTCATCAGCCATCAGCAAAGGAAGCAATGATTTATTTGATAACTTAAAGTGGTGCATTTCTAGCCCAGCAGCTAGTCAGGAGAGCAGATTTGATCAGGCGTTCTCTTAACCATCCGCACCGCGGCTTTATATGTAAGAACGCTGCACGAGAAAGGGAAGGCCCCAGTTCTCTCCAGATGCTGATTAGTGCACCACCTGTGCCGGGAGTCACGTCGTGTCGGTATCATTGATATAAACAGCTTTGGATGCTGTAATAAGTTACTCGGGATACACGTCACCATGAAATCGTTTTCGAGTGAAGTGTTAATTTTGGGATGATGTTAATGATCTATCTTAGGTTTGTGTATGTCGTATTTTAATGTGCTGCCGCAGGACAGACATTCTACCATTATTAGCGTGGCGTTTGATGAACATTATCATCAAATTATGGCGAGCATTCACTTAAACCTTTAATTTGAACAGTTATAGTGGCATCAGCGCATTAGACTCTGAACTGCTCTGTTAGTTGGATTGTGTGGATTCTTTTGGGTCTGTGACTTTCAGAATATAGTGAACATTTTAGAGAGAATGGTTTTTGATTATGAATCCCAGACAATCTCCTAATTCCTCAGAGCTATAAGCTGTAGCTATAAATGTATTTCTCAGATGAAGTGGGCACTAGGAATTCTAATTACAGGCTTCACGTTTTGCTAATCACTTTCTGGTTGCCAATATTGTAGTTAGAGAGCCAGTGTTGAGAACAGCAAACAGCATAAATACAAAACATTTATTCTATTATTCCACCCGCCGCCCCACAAGACAATGTTAAACATTTAAAGTTGTATGGAACTAGAGTTTTTGTATGTGTACCAAAACAATGGAGAATATCAAAAGCAGGATCATAAACCAGACTTGGAAATTTTAATAGGCTACAATGAAGTTGGATACAGAGTATTGAGTAAAAATAAAGTCATCATTACCAGACACACTGATATGGTGGAAGAGGGCATCAGGTGCATTGATCTAAAGGACTATGATTCAGGGAGTGAACATTTTAGTGGTTCTATGTGTAAAAGCTTAGAAAATGGATCTGTAAATGAGCAAATGGAAGAAGAGGATATCAAAGGTGGTTAAAGTAATCATAAATAACAACAAGAATCTGAGATGAGAATGTCAACTAGAGAAAATAGAGTGCCTGATACATTTAATGACTATGTCATTTGTAACTTCATTTGTGTAAACTATGTAGTGTTGTTTGCCCAGTAAATTTTTAGGAGCTGATGAATAGTAATGAGATAAGAGTTTGGAACCATGCAATGGATAAGCAAATAGAATGTTTAAACAAAAACAAAACCTGGGAACTAATAATCAAACCAGTGAATGTTAATGTTCTTAATGTAAAGTGGGTTTTTACAAGAAAATCAGTTAACACTTGCAAGGAAGATTACAAATAAGGTGTTTTCACCAAAAAGAAATTATGGATGGTATTTGTTCAACAGCTGCTAAAAAGCAAACATTGAAATTTTTGCTGTCATACTGTGGGCAAATGGATTTAATTGTAGAACAAATGAATGTACAGACTTTAAAGGTAAATTTTTGTCAGAAATTCATGTAAAGCAATCTACAGGATACAATGATGAATAGACACAGTCTGCAACTTATTTAGGGCATTATATGGATTGAGAGAAATTCCTCCCATGTGGTATGATTTTTTTGGTGAGTTTTTAAAACGTCTAGGTTTCAAAGGAAGTAAATATGACTATTGCTATATGATTGATAGCTGCAAATTATTTGCTCTAAATAACTGTTTTTGTTAATGATTTGCTAATTTATTGTAAAAGTAACAGGAAAATACAAGAAATCAAGACTCTGCTGTCCAAGCAATCTCAAATGAAAGACTTAAGTGAAGAGTTACCTTGGGATAAATATTAATCACAATGATATGAAGCATGTAATTACTCTTAGTCAAGAAAACTATATTGAATCTCTAGCTAAGAAATATCAGAGTGAACATTCCAAGTTTTACAGTAAACTGATGCTAGTTAATTTGAAATTAGAACAAGCACAAGATGCAAGTTATGATATTAATTACAGGAACTTTATTGGTGCTGTCTTGTAAATTAACTCAGAAGACTTAGATATAAGTTACAGTGTATAGTACAAAACTATTGCCAGTTTTAGCATGCTTTGTGAGTACTGAAATTCAATGACAGAAAAAAAATCTCAACACAAAGAAGGAGAATTTTGACATAAACAAAAGTTGGTAGGCAAGTTTCTACGTACGAAATATGATGTCTATTCACATTTCACACCAGCCACATAAGAGTGGTGCTAGTAGCACTACTGTGAGAAGGAAAATTGGATTTGCTTTAAATACATTCTACAGCAGTAGTGAGCGTAGGTTACCTTTGAGATTGGACATGGCAAGTTGATGTTAGTCAAGAATTCCTTGAAGGCAAAAAAGACACTATTATCAACACCTCACTGAGTTTGAGTGAATGCATGTAACAGGGCTACAAGAAGCTGGATGTTCCTTCTGTTATATTGTAAAAAGACTTGGTAGCCACTGTACATGACTCCCGGCAGTGACAATCGCCAGAATGTACGCTTGCAAGAAAACTGGGTTCCACATGGCAATGTGGTACTGATGAGAGGGAAGACCATCATGCTCAGCATATGGCTCTGGCACATCATACTGCATCTGCAGCAGCCATTTGAGCAGCCGTTGGCACCACGGTGTCACAATGAACTGTCACAAATTGGTTACTTCAAGAATATCTCCAAGCCACACGCCCTGTACCATGCATTTCACTGCCACAAACTACTGCCATTCTGAACATCAGCAGGATACAAATAATGGGGATAACTATGGGCATTGTAATAGAAAAAACAATCATAGAAGTAACTACTCAGGAAATGGCAGTTTGCTTCAATGAAGGTCCACAGTTTTGGGGCAAGGAAACATAACAAGCACAGGACTCCCAAGTTACACTTGCAATTAGACAATAATAACAGTGTTAATGACATGGTACATGTATCTGAAATTTAACCAAAGGAATATCAGATTTCTCATTTATATCTTGATCAAAAGTTTTGGATACTGTGTTTAATTATAGTGATGTAGGTGCTAATCACAAACCAGAATGTGACAGTAGTGGGAATTTTGGTATAGTATGTATCAATGATTTCTTCTCATGGTCAGAAAACAGTGTATCCATTGGAGAATGTGATGAGAAATCTAGGGAGGAAGCTGAAAGATGTGGGTGGATCCACTTCCACACTCCTGTGTGGCTACACCCTTGCTGGTCCAGTCAACTTACAAGAGATCATAGGTGCTGGGTAATGTACTCAAGCATCTGTCAACCCCAACAGTGTTGTGACTGAAATTTGAAAACTAAACAATGGAAAATCTAGGATGGCATGTGACAGTACGAGAGAAGGAAAGCTGCTACTCACCATATAGCGGAGATGCTGAGCTGTGATAGGCACAATAAAAAGATTCACACAATCATAGCTTTCAACCATGAAGGCCTTTGTCAGCAGTAGACACACATACACACACGCACACACACACACACTTACGCAAGCGCAACTTGCACACACATCTGCAGTCTCAGAGAGTTAAAACTACACTGCGATCAGCAGCACCAGTGCATGATGGGAGTGGCGACTGGGTGGGGGTAAGGAGGAGGCTGGGGTGGGGAGGGATAATATGCTGGGAGTGGCGGACAGTGAAGTGTTGCAGTTTAGACGGAGGGTAGGAGCGAAGGTGCAGAATGGGGAGGGGGTAAGAAGCGGAAAGGAGAGAAATAAAAATAAAAGAAATTAAAAGACTGGGGGGGGGGGGGGGCGGTGAAATGACAGCTGTGTAGTGCTGGAATGGGAACAGGGAGGGGACTGGATGGGTGAGGACAGTGACTAATGAAGGCGGAGGCCAGGAGGGTTATGGGAATGCAGGATGTATTGCAGGGAAAGTTGCCACCTGCGCAATTC